>NC_134086.1:6507706-6763011 GCF_000715075.1 Nicotiana tabacum
CGTAACATATCATACACTAAATCAGTCTAGTATTCAAGTTTTGATCCCACAAGGAAGGCATAACAGGAAATGTCTTCCTGATCATCTCCCTAATATATAGCATTCAAACTACCAAAATTATTGAACATTAATCCATTGCATTAAACCAATTCAGATATAAATCATAAAATATACTTTTGGGGTAATTATTGCTATACATATGCATAGACAATATATACATGGAAAGATTAAAATCATATCTGGAGGCTTTGAATTTGACATGACAGCTGTATATGGACTCCACATGATACAAGATAAAAGGGAATTGTGGGTTGAGCTGCAGGAAATACATACATCACAGCAGGGGCCATGGTTGATCATGGGTAATTTCAATACCATACTTAGTATTGATGATAGAGCGAATGGAAATCCAGTACATGAGAATGAGATTATACACTTCAATGACTTTCTATAAGACACATGCGTGACAGAGCTGAAAACTATTGGGAGAGAGTTCATGTGGACAAACAACCATGTCTACAGTATAAATGCGAAGACATTTCAAATGTCCCTAGCATACTGCATCTACTATGTATGGAAAGAAAGGAACCAAAGGATATTCCAGAATTATACAAGAACTACCGATATGCTCACCAGAATTATTGTTCAGGAGGTACAAGTCAGGGGAAGTTTGAGGCCAAGTATGCAATCAAGATTAAAGGAGCTGAAATACTAATATCAAGAGTATACCTTTAGTTCAGCAAAATCTTCATCAATACATGAATATGTTTTTAGGAAATACTAATATATTAGTAGTGATACCCCGTATACAAAGCAGATTTTGGTTGAAAGCAAAAGTGCACCCCAACCTTTAAATCCTGGATCCGCCTCTAATTACAACATAGTTCATAGACCCATCCAACACACATACATAACCCACATATATGTCTATGGAGCCTTTAAGGATGCAAAAGACAAGTATGACAATGACGACAATAAGGCCCTGACTATACCTCAAAAGTGGATATCTATAGCAAAAGATGTACAACATAACCCTCTTGAAGGAGAAAGGGGCTCACCAAGACTTTGAGAGGAGGATGCTCCGCTATGCGCGATCGGCACTATCCGCTATGGAGCCACCTACATTCATTTAAAAATGTAGCGCCCCCAGCAAAAGAGATGTTAGTACCATGGAATATTATTAGTATGTATAACTAAATACCATCCAGTTAGAAAGAACAATCATACAAGCGTAAAAGAAATCATAAGGACACCAAAGCTTCAAATAAGCATCACATCAATAATATAATAGATTCACATAGTTTTCACATAATTCCTGAAATTTTTGATTGGGGCATTCCTTATCGTTGCATCATCATCCACATTACCACCGCTTCCTTGAGCGGAGTCCGATCACGGACCAATCGGCTAAGCCATCTTTCCAAGACATTAATCTTATTTCCTTCACACTTTTCAATCAATTATCAATACATTACCACCATATGTGTATAACATGGCGTCCGATCACGGCCCGATCGGCTAAGCTGTCTTCCAAGACATTACCCTTTTTTTGTTAATCATCTCACTTCAATCATTGGATTCATATGAATTAATTTCTCGGCACTTGGGGCCACAATTACCACATTCCATAACTCACATTTTGCATTATTCTCATTTTCAACATTTACCTTGCCATTTAGGATCATAAGAACATACAAAATCAATTTAAGTTATAAACATAGAGAGGAATTCATCTAGTTTGTCATATTAATAACAATGTAACCTTGACTTGACATTTAGGCATTTAGTACATAGCTCATCTTTTTCCACACAACCTCAATTTACAAAGAATAACACACTAAGAACATGGAGAAGCACCTTCCACATACATTTTCACAACATCAATTTATTTCACATAACAAGTACCACATCAATTGAATTCCGGGCTTACAACATTTGCATGGGCACTATGGAGGCTTAATTTCTAAAAAGAGGGGGTTTTAGCCATACATACCTTGTTTAAGCTTTTCTTAAGTTACTACGACGTTCCGAAAATTATAGCAATCCCAATCTACTTGAGAGATAACAAAATTGAACACAAATTAGGAAGGTATTCATGGTTTCAGCTCATTTGAGCATTTTATCAAATACTAGTTGAGCATCTTGATTCCAAGTCTCTTTTACAAGATTTCCTTCTTTCCCCAACCCAATCTTTACTTATTTATGTTCAACCATCTTTTCACAAACCTAATTTGTACATGCCTATATACATAATACTATTATACCCAAGAATCATACCTCAATAACCCATCTCACAATCTCTACAACACCAACACAACCTAGGTTAGGCACCTATGACTTCCAATCAACATCCCATGAGTTCTAACATATATATCATACATAAATAATCACCATAGAGTAATTAGAGGTGATAGACATACCTCTTGTAGTAAGAATCTTGAGAATCCCCACTTGAAGTATTCTTGATCAATTTAGGGATTTGAATGAGAATCTATGGATTTTCAAGATCAATATGATGTTTTATACGTCAATACCACACAAGAGGTGGGGGGATGAGTTGTGTGGTACCCAATTTTTGCTATTAAAGAACCTAGTTCTTCTAGGTGTTCCAACTACTGCTGTTTGCGGAATAATAAATACATAAAATAAAGAACACAGAGATTTTACGTGGAAAACACCCGGCTCAAAAAGTGAAAAAACCACGACCTACTACTCAGTAGGATTTTCCCCAATACTTCACCAAATCACTGAGCCAAAACAGCATTTACAAAACTCTTTGTAAACCTAAGGATTACCTCTAATCCCGTTATAGCAACCAGCCTCTAACTGTTGCGACATCTTCAAGTTAACTCTAACTTGAATACTCAAATACCTATTACAATTGCTTCTAGATAAAGCTAAAAGTTACAATATGAAAACACCTACTACAATTGAACTAGAAATAAAGAAAGACACATAAAACTCTTTTATGGAGCTGGTTCTTCAATCTGGTTCATGTAGCTTTAGGTTTGCACTCTTGAATCACACACGAACTGCTTGCAAAAAGCCTTGCTAATTTGCTCTCAATTCACGTTTAACTTCTGCATTTTTGTGCAACACTTGTAATGTGAGAACATCCTGCAATTTATAGCGTTAGTAGATGAAGAAATAACTAGAGTTCTGATGCAACTCTTCCTTGGTGGAAAAGTTCTAGTTGATTTTAACTTCTAACTCCTTCCCTATCTTGGATAGTGTTCTCTTTGATTAAGGACTCCTTCTCTTTATCAATTATGCAACCTTTTCTATCAGGAGATATTAAATACACCAAGTTAAGCTTATCTCCTTCACGTGCAACCCACATGCTCAAATCTGCCGTTTTTGTGCACATGAGTGATGGACCTGGTTCATCCTGAGTTCCTTTGTCAGTCTTCAAAACTAATCTTTACTTGGGCCAACAAATTCCCCCTTTTTGATGATGACAAAATCCGTGCTTTTCATAAGCTTAGGCCCTATTTCAACTCAGCTAACATCAACACAATGTTAGAAATATTTTTCCTTTTTATCACTTATCATCAAGGACCAGATAAATTAGGTTATAAACATCACTGTTCAAAGTGTAAACATCACTTGTTTAAAGCACAACCTTTTCCCCCCTTTTGGCATCATCAAAAAGTTGCATAAAAATGTGAGATAACCAGATTTTAAAGCTTACTCATGGCCACCGAGGCTACTTCAAATGCAAGCATGGATTAATCATCATAGATCAAGCTAAGAATTTTAACCATCAAAGAAATATAAAAAAACAGTTAGAGGAAAAGTTAGTGAATTTCATTGATGATTGAAAGATTCTAACACAAAGAATAAGAAGAAATAAAAATACTGAAAACATGAGCAAAAGAAACAAAAAGTCCCAAACTGGGTCATTGGTTGATCTACATTAGGCTAGGAGGCTTAAGGCTGGGAAGAACTAAGTGCTTGGTTTTGACTTGGAGGAGTTTCAGCACACTTTGAAGAATGCCATCATTCTTCTCTTTTTCTCTTGTCAGCTCAGTGCTGAGAGCATCTCTCTTAGTCTCCATCTCAACCAACCTCTTATTCAGCCTTTCAATCTCAGCATCCTGAGCCCCACTTTCTTGCACCAAGGCCCTGACCTTGCTATTCATTTATACCTTTTGGATGAGCTAGGTTCTTTAGGAGTGACATTGACTTCATAATCCCAATAAGTAGAGTATTAACCCAAAAATGATCCATGCTTGTACTAACCTCCCACTTTTTTTAGGTACATTGAAATATGCAAGCACAGTTGTGAGAATGAAGCTATAGAGAATGGTATGAGTTTTGGTGCCATTGATAACTCTATCAAGAAGTTGCATTATAGCTTTCAGTCACTTTCTTCAACAGGTCTGTGAGGATTTCCTCTAATGATGAACCAGGTTTATCTCCCTAAACAACCATTCCACCTTCGTCTTTGGTTAAACTCACACAAGTGGGTGAAGAATCAGTCACTCTTGTCCCCTTTCCCCTTATAGTACTCCTAGCACCCTTAATCTCCTTTTTTCATTTTTACCACCAACTTCTCTTGATTCTGAAGTCTCAACACCTGCTATAGATCCTACAAATCTATTTTCCAAATTTGCAGCAACTTTAAAAATTATCTCAGGAGAAACTTTAGAATCAGAAGATACCTGTTCAATTTCGGAAGAACCATTTTCTCCCCCTTAAGTAGCAGACTTAAAAGAATCTAGGTAGTTTAATACGGTCAAGTGTCTTAAATGTAATTGGTTCACTTCTAACGGATAACTTCACAAGAACTTTGGTATTTGGTAGGACTCTACTCATGATCCGAATATAGTTATTTCAAATTATGTAGAGTGTAGAAAACATACCCTGTTATCTTGATAAACCAGGTTCTTCACTGATAATTCTCTTGTGTAAGTCTAAATTTTCCAAAATAGAGAAAATATCATTAGAGATTAATGAGCCATTTTAACACATGGCACAAGAGTATACTATGGAAAGTATGAGACTGAGCAAGATTTAATTTAACTATACACAATTTACAGACTTTCTAACCAAATATTTTTTTTTCAATTTTTTTTATTTTTTTTTCGTTTAACCTTGAACTGGTCCTTTTAGGTGATCTTAATCATCCCCAATTCAAACCTGTTCCTCTCAAAGTGATATCTACTTAAGCCTTTTGTGAAGATGTCAGCAATTTGCTTGTCAGTAGCACAAAACTCCACAGCAATCAAGCCTTTCTCATAGTTGTCCCTCAAAAAATGGTATCTAACATCTATGTGCTTAGTTCTCTTATGATGTACCGGATTCTTAGTCATACTAATAGCACTAGTGTTATCATAGAAAATAGGGATGCAACCGACATCAATTCCAAAATCCATTAATTGTTGTTTGATCACAGCAATTGAGCACAACATGAAGCAGAAGCAACATACTCAGCTTCAGCAGTAGATAAGGCCACTGAATTTGCTTTTTAATAGCCCATGACACAATACATGAACCAAGGAAGTGTGCCATACCTGAGGTGCTTTTCCTATCCACTAGGAAACCTGCATAATCAACGTCAGCATATCCTACTAGGTTAAAATTACTACCTTTTGGATACCAAAGGCAAAAGTCAGTGATGCCTTTCAAGTATCTCAATTTTCTCTTTACATTAGTCAAGTGGGACTCCTTTGGATTTGCTTGAAATCAAGCACAAAGACCTACACTGCACACAATGTCAGGTTTGCTAGTAGTGCGATATAAAAGAGAACTAATCATTCCCCTATACAACTTCTGATCAATAGATGAACCAGGTTTATCTATATCCAATTTCATGGAGGTTACAATAGGAGTGTCAATTTCTTTGTATGTTCCTTCCTAGTTTTGTTACTAAGGAATAGGTTCTCGGACAGGTTCCCTCGAGGTTTGAGGATCAGTTACTCTCTAGTCAGTTCCCCCTGTCATATTTCCCTAGGTGGAAGGACCTGTTCCATCACCTGTTCCTTCTTATGATGCTTATTCAGGATGGACTGTATTTTAACCATTTGAATTTCTTATCATCCCAATCTTTTCATTATCTTGTTCTTGCCTCTCAGAAATAATGTTAGTTTTTCAATAAAATAACATATACACTTTTTTCTACATATATAGTTCTTTTACTAAATATCTTATAATCTTTACTATGTGGAGAATATCCCAAGAATACTCCCTCATCACTTCTTGGATCATACTTACCTAGAGAGTCTTTGCTATTTTTGTGCACAAAGCACTTGCATCTAAATGCCCTAAGATGAGATATATTTAGCTTTCTCCCTTTAAGTGACTCATAAGAAATCTTCTTAACAAGAGGTCTAGTCATGCAACTATTTATGATGTAGCATGCAAAAATTTAGCAAACTTTAACATTTTCAAATTCAGTTCCATGATCAGACCTAATTGATGCAAGTTGATTACCTAGTTGTTTCTGCGTTTTTCTAACAAAAGAAGTAAACATGTCAAATGCTTCATATTTAGATGTTAAAAACAATGTCCAAGTAAACCTAGAGTAATCATCAACAAGAACCATCACATATATTTTACCACCTCCGGTTAACGTTCTCATTGGACCATAGAGATCCATATGGACCAGTTCCATCGTTCTGGTGGTGCTTACCACTTTCTTGCATTTAAAAGAGGATCTTACCTGCTTCCCCCTTGCATAAGCCTCACAAACTTTGTCTTCCTTGAACTTGATGTTAGGCAGCCCTATCACCAGATCCTTGGAGACTAATTTGTTGAGTTGACTCAGACTTGCATGTCCAAGTCTCTTGTGCTAAAGGAAGGGATCATTGTCCAATACACTTAAGCAAGTGCGTTCATTTTCTGAAGGTGTGGATAAATCTACAATGTATGTATTGTTTACTCTTTTTCCCTGCAAAACAATCTTGTCAGTGGTAAGATTAATCACAAAACATTTGGTAGAGGTGAATGCTACCAAGTTACCTTTGTCACATAATTGTGATACACTGATTAGACTGTACTTTTGGCCATTTATAAAGTAGACATTCTCAATAGAGTGAGGTTAAGTCTTACCTACCTTTCCAACCCCAATGATCTAACTTTTCTTCCCATTTCTAAAGGAGACATTACCTCCTTTGAAGTACTCAAATGAAAGGAACTGGTTCTTGCTTACTGTCATATGCTTTGAGTAGCCATTATCTATGTATCATATTAGGCTGCTCCCCTTCACTTGGACCCACAAAAGGAAATCAGGGGTTAGTCTTAGGAACCCAAACTAGTTTGGGTCCTTTTCTATAGGCAAAAGGGTAAATCAAATTCCTTTTAGCCCAACCTGGCAGCCTATTTTTTCTTTGAACAAATTCTTTATTCTTTTGACTAGACTTTCTTTTGCAATGCATTCACTTTTATAGTGACCAATTTTACCATAGCGTGTGTAAAATTTGTTTTCAGGAAGTGTGAGGTACTTGCTTTTGGGATCCCACTTAGGTGCAGGGGCCCCGTAGCCAAGTCCTCTCTTGTTGCTACTATGGTGTTTGTGTAGCCATGAAAGTGCATCGGAGGACCTATTCCATTTACAGGTTCTGTCTAGCTCGTGCTTAACCTTGTTTAGATCCTCCTTAAGGACTCTTATCTGCTCATCTCTTTTGTACAACTCATCTTTCATTTTTCCTACATTTTCTTCTAAAGTGAGTTGTGTGTGATCAACTCTCTTTTTACCAGTTCCAAATTTCAATTTTAGATTTTCAGATCTAAGCTCTAGGACAATGTTGTCAAGGTCATGAACCTGGTTCTTTAACTCAACATTTTTACTTTCACTTTCACTAGCTCTAATTTCCAGATTTTTGCACTTAGCTTTCAAAATCACACACTCCTTAGAAAACTATTTCTTTTCATTGTTTAGGTCCTCAGATTCATCAATGAAATCCAGGAGTAACTCAGATAGACAAAAATTTAATCTTGTCTTTGAGATGAATTATACTTACCTCAGATTCCTCATCGGATTCTCCAATTGCCATAAGTGCTTGTTCATCTCCATCTTCACCCTCTGAGTCTATAACGATCCGGCCGGTAGTTTTTAGAATTTATACCCCGATCACCTATTAACTATTTTCCCCAAGTTTATTTCTGCTATTTTGATTTGCCGGGATGTTCGATTTTTAGTTTCGGCGAGTTTTGGGACACTTAGTCCCTAAATGAGAGCTTAAGTGTTGGAAAGTTGAACATAGTTGGAACAGTGTGAAGACGGCCTCAGAATGGAAATATAATGGTTCCATTAGCTCTGTTAGGTGATTTCGGGGTTAGGAGCATGGTCAGAATGTGTTTTGGAGGTCCGTAGCTAATTTAGGCTTGAAATGCCAAAGTTTGAATTTTTGAAGTTTCCGATTCGATAGTGAGATTTTGATTCGAGGTTTGGAATGGAATTCTGAGAGTTGCAGTAGTTCCGTTATGTCATTTGGGATGTGTGTGCAAATTTTCAGGTCATTCGGATGTGTTTTGGTTGGGTTTTTGATCGAAAACGGAATTCGGAAGATTTTAGAAACGAAGGCTTGAATCCGATGCGTTTTGGTTATTTTGATGTTGTTTGAAGTGTTTTGAAGATTAGTACAAGTTTGAATAAGGTTTTAGGATATGTTGATGCCTTTGGGTGAGGTCCCGGGGGCCTCGGGATGAATTCAGATGGTTAACGGAGGAGTTTTTAGAGTTTAGGTTGCTGCAGAAGCTGGTCTTCTGGTATTTTCTCATCTGCGGTTTGGGGACCGTAGATGCGGAGCAGCAGAAGCGGCTATTACACCGCAAAAGCGAACTTTTGGCCATTTCTCTAGGAATCGTAGATGCGGTATATTTTTCGCAGATACGGTACTACAGATGCGGTCATAGGACCGCAGATGCGGATAAGTCATAGATGCGACATTTTTTCCGCAGAAGCTGGACTACAGATGCAACATTTTTTTTTCCGCAGATGCGAAAATTGCTGTCCCACTTTCCATTTTTACAAATTTGGAGCTCGGGGAGAGGCGATTTTTGAGAGATTTTTAGAGGGAACAACGGGGTAAGTGTTCTTAACTTAATTTTGGTTAGATTACTCAAATCTATTACAAGTTTTGGCATTAAATCTGTGAATTTAGTTGGAAACGTTTAGAAACCCTCTCGGATAGATTTGAGGATTTGAGGGCCGAAATGTTATGGGATTTGGATAATTTTTGTATGGTTAGACTCGTGAGAGTGCGAGGTTTCCGGAAATATAAATTTCACCCGATTTCGAGACGTAGGCCCGAGGGGCATTTTGGTCATTTTACCAAATTTTGCATATTGTTTAGAATTTAATTGTAGAATCGGTTACTTGAAGTGTTATTTACATTGTGCAATTGAATTGAATAGATTTGGGCCATTTGGAGTCGAATACTCATGGCAAGAACGTGGTGTTGGATTGATTTTGAGCCGGTTCGAGGTAAGTGGCTTGTCTAACCTTGTGTGGGGGACACTCCCCTTAGGATTGGAATTTGTGGTAATTGAAATGCCTTGTACGTGAGGTGAAGAGCGCGTACTTGTGCTAATTGTTGAAAATCCTATTTCATTAAAAATAGCCTTAATTGTATTTTCTTCCTTTCTTGTTTACATTACTTGGAATTTAAGCCTGTTGTTATTCTAGAGAAGCATGACTAATTGACATAATTGATTTACTTGCTCAAAATGCTTTATTTGGATCATATGCAACATGATAGGCTAGAAATACCTGCTTTACCTTGATATGAAACTTGAATGTAATTGTGTATTCTTCGTGTTGTTGCTGTGTGTTTACTTTGGGTCTACGGATTTTTTTCCGGGAGATTCCCCCTGCATATATATTGAACTGGACTATATTGAGGATACCAAGAAATTCTTAGGATACTAAGAGATCCCTAGTATTTAATGAGGATACCAAGATATCCCTAATGTATAAGGAGGATACCAAGAGATCCTCGGGATACTGAGAGATCCCCAATTATTATCTTAGTGATTGTTTTAGCCTCTGTTTTGGTTATTGCATTTCCTTACTTTCTCGTATTAAAATTCTTATTGCTAGTTGCAACTGAATTACTTATTTTACCCTATCATACTTTATATCTTATTATATATCAGTAGGGCCCTAACCTTCCTTGTCACTACTCAACCAAGATTAGGCTTGACACTTACTGAGTACCGCTGTGGTGTACTCATGCCCTTTCTGCGCATATTTTTTATGTGTAGATCCAGGTACTTCTACCCAGGCCTACCATCCCTGAGGGAGGCGACTGGTATAGAGACTTCGAGGTATATCTGCCGAGTCCGCAGACCGAGGAGTCCCAAACTATTCCTGTTTTAGTATTTATCCCTTATGTATTATTTGTTCTATTTAGATATTCTGGAGTTAGAGCTATGTATTACTTCTTAGCTTGTGATTCATAGGTTTTCGGGTCTTGGATTTATGTTTGGTATTAAGAGTTAAACATGGTGTATGCCGAGCGGCACATTTAAACACTGTTGCTGCTTTATTCTGTTTTAAATTGTTTACTTCCGCAAATTTTGGGTTTTCTTCCGCAAATTGGGCTTACCTAGTTGTAGAGACTAGGTACTGTCACGAGGGTTCATGGAGGGAAAACCGGGGTTGTGACAAGTTGGTATCAAAGCTCTAGGTTCATAGGATTCATGGATCACAAGCCGGTTTATTAGAGTCTCGCTAATCGGTACGGAGACGTCTGCACTTATCTACGAGGGGCTATGTAACTGTTAGGAAAATTCCACTTCATTTGATTTCCTTGTCGTGCGATAATTTGACATCACAATTCTAAACTTTTATCTTCTATTCTCTCACAGATTGTGAGGACACGTACTGCCCGAGATGATAAGGCATCCGCGCCCCCTACCGCAGCTGTCAGAGGCCGGGGCCGGGGTAGAGGCCGAGGACGCGCACGAGGTGCAGCCAGAGCACCCATGCGAGCTACCACCGAGGTACCACCAACAGTTCTAGCCGGAGTCCAGGCGCCTGATACGCCTACTACTACTACTACTACTACTACTACTACTACTACTACTACTACTACTACTACTACTACTACTACTACTACTACTACTACTACTACTACTACTACTACCGACTACTACCGACTACTACTACCGACTCATGAGCATGTACACCACTTTGGCTCAGGCAGGGTTGCTTCCCCTTGCTGTAGCCACATCCCAGGCCGGGGGCAGAGCACAGACTCCCGTCGCCCGCACTCCCGAGTAGCGAGTACATGTTGATCAGGTCCCAGAGGTTATTCCTGTACCGCTTGCAGTGCCAGTTCAGCTCAAGGACAAGACAACTATTTCAGAGGATGAGCAGCGGAGACTTAAGAGGTTCAAGAAGTATAAGCCTCCTATTTTCAGTGGTTTAGCATCAGATGATGCTCTGGGATTTCTGGATGAGTGCCACCGAATTATCCGCACTATGGGTTGTTGATACCCAATTTTTTCCTATGTATTTTTATACTCAAAACACTTTCAAAATAGCATGTATATACATATACAAGCATCCCCAAAGGCTTTGGTATTTTTTCCCAAATTTTTAAAGATTTTTAAAACCAATTTACGGCTTATTTTGCACTATAAAATCCAATAATTATTCCCAAAACTTTTCATTTGGTGAATAATTTATTTTATTCTCACATTTACATAAAAATAATTTACATGATTTTTGCATAATTTTACAAGTCCATTTGTTATTTTTAAACTAAAATTGCATGAAATTGCAATTTTAGCCTATTTCTCGATTTAATAGCATTTTTAATCACAAAATCATTTCTAATATTTTTAAATTAGTACCTACATATTGTTTATCAACCCAATATTTTTAATTGATTTTTTAACATCTTTTACTATTGTAATAAATTCAAAAGGGAAAAATGGCTATTTCAATTTCGGCCTCTTTTGGATTTCAATTACAGCCTAATTCTAACCCCCAATTCCCAACCCAATTTCATTTCTACCCGACCCATACCCAATTAATTTACCCGATCCAGCCTTGGCTCAATCTGAGCCGTTGATCAAAGGAGATCAACGGCCCGGATTCATTTTCCTAAAATAAATCCTAATTACCTCCCCCCAAACCCTTCACTTCAGAGACCATTCTCTCTCTCTCTCTCTCTCTCTCTCTCTATGCTAACGTTTGCTCTCCCTTCCCTCTAGAATCTTCTGGTTCTCTCTTTCTTCTCCGATGGAATTCGTCGCCTCTCCGGCCAACTCCATTCTCACTTCTATCAACCTCTAGCCGCCATGAAACCTCGTCTCGTTGCTTCTCTCCAAGCTTTGAAGCCCCCAGAGACTTCCACCATGAAAGGCGGTCCCTGGAAACCTTGTTTGGCCTGTCTCCGGCTTTCTCTCCGGTGGTTTTCAGTCCGATGGTGCTTTAAACTCCATTGTATTCATGTCTTAGATCTTTTCTAGGGTTCCGACTTCCTACTGTTTTATGTGATTTCTTACCTAGGGTTCTTAATTCTGAGATTATTGTGTATAAATACGTTTGAATATTCCTCTTTACTGAATATGTTGTCAATTCCGAGCATCTCTTTGAATCCCTTATTTGCATGTGTTTGCCTTAAAGGTTCTTACACTAATTTTTCAAAATATTTCCTTACTTGTGAGTCGCTTTCTATATTTGATACTAATTTCTCTAATTCTGGTCTTGTCCGTGATTCTTTGATTGATTTTTAGAGTTAACTTATATTTTTGCCATATTTGTGAACTTTAACATATTTTTTAAGTATTAAGAATATATTTTCCTTGTTTTAAGCATCGTGTACCTAGCCTTTATTACGTACAGCATGCTTACTGCTCTTGTTATGGTATAATCAGTCATCTGACAGATTCTTTCCTTACCGGATAGTCTGTACTCCTATTCGAATCATGAGTCCCTGATTTAACTGAATTAGGACCTGTGATTGATTCAATTTGGTACTATTTCTATAATTATATACTCACTACCATGTTCTCTACTATTTTCAAAAACTATAAGTACTACTCTTCTTTTCTCACTTAACAGAGACACACACAGACGAACATAATCATTTTCTGAACTCTCTCTTACACAAAAATATTCAGTACTCTCTCTTTGTTTCACACAACCTCTCTCCTCTTGTGACTACTGGTTGCTCCACTAGTTAGAAACTCAGGCTGAGTTTTAGACTCTTTCACTGTTCCATTATATTGCTGCTCACTTCTACTGCTGCTCGCTTCTGCTATTGCTGCTCACTCTTGCTATTGTTGCTGCTTTTCTATACTGCTGCTCTCTCTCTGCATATTGTTGCTCACTCCTTGCAAACTGTTGCTCACCATCTTACATATTTTAACTCACCATTGTCCTGCATTACTTTGCCTTCAACTGGTATGTCTCCTGTTTGATTTACAGCCCCTGACCCCTTTGTGTGGAACCTGCTTGATTGCTTAAGTTTTGAAGTGATTCTCTTGATGTTCTGTGTATATGTAACTGTGTTCTTGCTTGTGAGTTATTTGTTCCCTTTCCCCCTTCCCCTGTTGGTGTTCCCTGAGTACTGTGTGACTCTTTGCTTTCAAAACTGGTTCCATATTAACTGTTTTCAAACTCAAGTGATTACTTTTCTCTCAAAACTGTTTTCATGTGAATCATCTTTCAATTATTTTCAACTCAACTTCTTCAAATTCCATCACAATCTCACTACTCCTAGAACTTAGGTTCTACCCCCTTAGTGTAAGCATTGCTTTGGGTACCTTGAGTACCCACTGAACTTTGATGCACAAGGCTGGTAATTCCACACTTGCACTTGTCTTGTTAATTTGTTTCGGGTGCCTGGTATTGGCCAAGGGTCCCAATGGACCCTTATGGAGCTTTGCCGCACCCCAAACCTTGGTGAAAGGCTGTGAAACTCGAAAGAAGTGAGGTTGGAAGATTGGGCCTGGTAGAAGGCTCCCTATAGAATAACTTCTTATTTTTTTTACTCTTTATTACTGTAATTTAAGCATCGTGGTCTGTAATAATTTGTAACAAATAATTGGGGTTATAGTGAAAATTGGGAGGGTTATGCATGCTTAGTTTAAGGGTTACGGGTAGACTATAGGGTTTTACTTACTTATTTGTACAATAGATATCCTGCATAGGACATGCATCTCACATGATTAGAAATCCTATTTTAGGCTCTTTTACTTTCAGCTTGTTATACTCACTTTGTAATCACAATTAGTTAGCAACCAACAAACTACTGTTATAAAGATTGCTACTGCATTTAGGGACCATGTTTTAGGAGCTTTATGTGCATTAGACATCATGTTACTTAGGATCTTCGTTTGAGTTGCAATTGCTGAACGCCTCACTAGTTTGTCTAATTTAACAACACAAGTCTGATGAACTGTGTCTTCTTCTTAAAACTGGATTAATATGCATGCTCACCTTTCAAGTAGGCAAAGCATATGATACCTAGGCAAGCCTTAGGCCTAATAAAATCGATTAATCACGTTCAACCTCTTTAACTTTCTGAATTCTACTTCTTTGAAGTTTTCTTTGTTTTTCTACTAAACCTCCGCCATATTTTTGAGATAATAACATCTATTCTATATGTTTTCTACTGGGTTATCTTTCATGTCCAAAATCGTGCTATTTATATGACTTATTATGATACTGCATCCTTAATACTTCTGCTATAATTTACAGAATATGTTCAACATGTTTCTTACTAACTCCTGAACTACTATATACCTACTGCCATTTTTTAGTTATACTTCTGAAAATTTTAATTAAACTTTTTGATTTCTGCCAAAACCTATCTTTATTATTCCTGCTTTTAACTCTCATTTCCTTAGACCTTAAATGTGATTGAGACGTGCTAATCATGTGTCCATCTGTGGAGGTATTTGATCCTTTTGCATGCCTTTATATGATTCCTTACATGAAGTCCTATTTGTTTTTGCATGTCGCCTAGTGTTTTGACCTTTAAACCTAAGGGTTCAGCCTAGTCCTTACCTTATAAGAATAGTGGTCCTAAATGCCCTATAGGACCTATAGGACGGGACGGGTAATAGCACGCAATAAGCATTCGTGACCAATCCACACGCTTAAATAACCTTTACGGGGAGGGAAGGGTAGAATATGGAGATGATGACGGTGCGCTAATATCTCGTATGAGAATGATTGCTGGGTATTGCACCAAAGTGATCAATATTATATTTAAACCTAGGACCCTTTCTCTCCTTCTTTAGTTATTGGTGTTTTCTTAAATTAATGTTTTCTTCAACTAAGCTTTTCAAAATCACTTGTGTCTTTCTTCTTTTAAAATTTTTTAACTTGTTTATACTTCCTATGTGCAAACTTTGCTTGTTTATTCCTACTCTTCTTAAAGTCACAACTAAGCACGGCCGGGAACCACACTAGTGGATCTTGAGGGGTGCCTAACACCTTCCACTCGAGATAATCTCAAGCCCTTACCCGAACTCTGGTTTTTCTTTCAAATTCTTCTTCTTTTCTTTTAAAGTGTCCTAATGCACTATAATCATTAGGTGGAGACTCTTCAAACTCCGTAACCCAATTCCTCAAAAGGGAATAAGTGTTGTTTTGTCCATAATGTCGTAAACCCAACTTCGCCTTCTTTTAGGAGGGAAAATGGGGGCGTCGACAGCATGACGACTCTACTGGGGATACCTTTAAGGCTTTTACCGTTACGTGCTTTTGTGACTTTATTGCTTCCTTAATTGCATTTACCTTCTGTCTTTAATTATTTCATCAAATTACTAACTTGGCTCTTCATGTTTTTCTTTCCTTTTAATTTTCTTTTACTGCCTTATTATTTTAATTCTGTTGTAATTACTGAGCATTTATTGTAATCTTTACTTTATGAACGTGAAAATACATGCAATTTGTCTCATTGTTATAACTGCATTCCTCAACATCATATTCCACTCGTGCCAAAACAAATCCTATAACAACGCTTATAATGATTGGTTGCGCCCTTTCGATATTATAAACCCCCTAAATGTGGCAAAGGCATATTTGCGGTAAAACCAGTCGATCAACGGTGTAGTCGACGGTTCCGCGCCTTTCCCTCTTGGTATTAAATAGCCGAGTCTGGTGGGGGTGAGGTCTTAACCCTTTTGTTTTGCAGGAAATGAATGACAAAGTTCCTGACTTCGGTATGGTAAATGTAAGCACGTGATTTCTGCTTCACGGACAATCACTCCAAAAGAAATCAAAAATAATGACAAATGGCCTCGCTGTACAATTTTTCGATTTTACGTGACATGTGTTGGTAGTCATTTGTGGTTCTGTCCATTTTTCATTTAATCTTATCAAACAAAATACAAAATATGTATGTCATGTGTAATTAAACCATGATTCGGTCATTAAAAGAAAATTCACAAAAAATATGCATCTTTTATTCTAGGGTGTGATTTAACCTATTTAAATATTTTAATACCGGTGTGATAATTATGTTAAGTGTTAAATTAATGGTTGTTTTAATTTCATTTTTATTTAGTTTTAAAATTAGAAAACAAAAGAAAAGAGTGGTCAAAAATCGGTTGGGCCAAGAAATGAAACAAAAAAATAGGCCCAAAGCAACCCCATACCCGGCCCAATTTAGTCAAGCTATCAGGCATGCCCCAAAACGACGCCGCATAAGGCGTTTGATTTGAGCCATTCAGTCACACTCATCCAACGGTCCACACTTACACCCATAACCCTACCTATTTGCTCGGGTCAACCCAACCCTTCACTTAAACCAAACGACCCCGTTCCTATACAAAACGACCCCGTCCTGTCCCTCACCAGTGGATCCAAGCCGTTGAGATCATCTGATCTAACGGCCCAGATCAAATTTCCCCTTCCGTATATAAACCCTCTATCACACCCCACGCCCCCTATCCAAACCACACCCCCCTCACCTCCTGTTCATCGTCATCTCTCAAGAGACGAACCCTTGCCAAACCCTAGCTGCCACCCTTCACCTTCACCGCAAAGCCGGCGGCAAAGATGCCGGTGACCACCCCCTTAACACCCCTAATGCACCTCACCACCCCAAACCCAAATCTGTTACCCCCTTGCCTCGAATCAGCCCCCTCCATCTCGAATCTTGATTTGAAGATTCGAGACCAAACCCAGATCTACGCCAAACCATCCCAAATTCACCCTAGTCACTCCCCCGACATCCTTCATACCCTAATAAGCTTTGGTTCCGGTCAAATATAAGCAGAACTCTGCGAACCCCAAATCTGAGTTCAAGAACCCTAAAAACCAAACCTAGCTCGCTTTGAGGCAAGTTTCCGTTGTAATCTTCTTTTCTTTCCTTTTGTCTATGTGTTATGCATATGTTTGTGGATTTATTTTGGATTTTCGATTATTTTTCTGTCAATTCCCCCCATCTTCAGAGACCCCTTTGTTTGGTCGATTTCTTTTCTTAAGTGTTAATTGAGTGTTATAAGATGACTATTCGCTTCGATTGATGTTGTTGACTAGTTAATTTTCGTGCTACATGTTAAATGTCCCGAGTTTTGAAATAAATTGGTGCCTTGTTCAGTCTATGTTGTTAGTCGATTAATTGTTACGTATAATAGTTCGTATAGTCGACCTGAGTAACGTCGTCAAATAATTAAGTATCGTAAAGTTCCATTGTTGTCCGAAAAATGCCTGAATCACTCAGTTTTCCTATTTTGAGTTTAGTTGATTAGCGACTAATTAGTATACGCTATAACTCGCAAAGTCGACTCGACACATGTTGTCATTCGTTTCGCAGTATTAAAAACAAACAACATAACTCTTACTGGCTGATTTTGTTTGAATGGTTGTGTTGGGCTGATTATAGGTCTGATTGTTAGTTGGGGGGTTCGAACTAGTTCTCAAAGGGTCATAACTGGCAGGTTCAATAGAATGAAAGGGTGGGGCTATGCAGCAATGATCAAGGGTCTGTTGGGTAACTGTGGTTGGGGAATGACTAATTAAGTGTTCAGGATTAAGGGGGTTATCAATTGTTTAATCAAAATACTATTAATCTAATATTAGTGGGGACAAAACATAAGAGCATGGGAGTTTAAAATGAATACTTAAATGAACCCATGACTCTTGATTAGAGCAATAGGCCAGGCATGGGGAACCAGATAACTTGCATCAAGAAGATGCTCAGGCATGGGAAATGAAGGGTATGGGCAGACCCCGGGGCTGTGAAATTCTAGGCAGACCTTAGGGGTTCTCTTTCAGGTTATAAATAGAGCTATTTTTAGCTAAGAAGGGGCTGGACATTTTTTAGTCTTCAGAGGAAAAATAGAAAGAAATTTCAGAACCTTATAACTAAACAAAGTCTGAAAATTGCATAAGAAATTAAGTTGGTCAAGCTGTCTTGGACAAGTCAGTTACTCTAATTGGGTTGTTACCATTCCATTAGGATATTCTGATTTTCTTTGCGGGATTACTACTATTCTGGACTTCTATATGCTGTTAGCTGGTTCTGGTCTTAGTGCCATTTGAGGTTGTTGTTGGTCATTTGCCGAGCTTTTGTGACTATTGAACTGCTGTTGCTATTGCATTGAATATTCTGGTTTTCTCGGCTGTTTTACTACTCTGTTTCTGGGATTGTTTGCTTGGTGCTCGACACCTGTGGGTTTCATCGTTGTTGAAACTGCTGTTGGTTGTTTGTGGACTATTGGTGACTTTGTTGCTGGTTGTTGTTGCTGTGTTGTTGCTGTTTTGTTGCCTGCTGCTGATACTTTTCTTCTTCTCCTTCTTATTGTCCAAACATCCAGGTACACATTCTAAATTCAATGACGTAATGATGAGTTTGGAGCTGAATAAGAGCATTAAGAAGTATTGCAGTCCAAACATTAGCATAGTTACCATTATTCTGCTGTTTGTAGTTTAGAATATTTATGTGTTTAACATGTAAAGTTTGGTTTTCAAACTATGTAATGAAATAGTTTTCAGTTCATAAGAAGTTGGGTCTGGTAATCTATCGTTGTATGTTAATCGGAAAAAGCTAGCTGGATAGTAAGGATACTCGGCCAACAATGGTTTCACATAGGGTCTGTTGAAATGAATGCAGTAATCACATTTGCTTCACCTTAATTCATCAGTTGATAATGTATATTTCGAAGGCATACTAGGCAATCTGGGTTATAGCAAAAGAAAAACAAATCGTGTAGTTAAACACATAGCAATATCACACTAAGTTAGATAGGTTCGGTTTCAGTTGTTTCGTTCTTTTTAGTGTCAAGTATGTAAGGAATCATTAACCGAACCTCATGTGTATGCCCGTCAATAAATGAGGTTGCATACGTCTAATTTCTTCCTCTAAAAGATTATCTGCTTCGATATTATTGTGCGTCAATCTCATGTTTCAGTTTTGTTAAATATAGAACGAAGGCAATCCCTCTTTGTACAAACTCTGCTGCAATTTCTCATTTGTGTCAGCCGTAAACTAATAACTAATAAGTTACACCTTTTCAGTATGTAATTAATCGAGGTATTTTCTTTTGTTTTTTTAGAGACAAACTTAATAGAAAAATGTAGTCGCTGTAGGTTTATCCTTAAAAGTAAAAATGAGATGAGCCTCGCCGAAAAATACAAAATCGCGGGGCCCTCAGTAAATATTTGTTTTAAAATTGCTTAGACTTCGGGATGGACCGTTTAGCAAAATTCCGCGGCCTTCCCAAAATAATGATACGCTAGTCACTTTAGGCGCGTATTTAATAATGTTATCTCTTTAAACTCGGGTGCACATTTATGTGACCTAAATCCAAATCTCAACGAAATCGAAATGTGTCTCTAATCACGGGTACATTGATTGTGACGTGGTCTGAGATGCATTTCCATGACGTCGCAAATTCTCTTTTAAATAATGAATGAGACGAGCCTCGACAAACAAAAATGCACAAGTTGCGGGGCCCTCTGAATGTATATATATTAAAACACTTAGAATTCGGGACAGGCCGTTTAGCGAATTTTACGGCCTTCCCCAAAATAACAATATGCTAGTTGCTTTAGGCACGCCTTTAATAATTTATTTTCCTTAACTCGGATGCACATTTATGTGACCTAAATCCAAATCTCAACCGAGTCGAGATATGTCAACAACCACGGGTGCATTGATGTAACGTGGTTCGAGATATGTTTTCACAACGTTGCAATTCTCGTAAAATATAATAATAAAAGCGGTCAAGAGTTAAAACTTGCACATAAGTTCATATTTATATAAAATCAGATAATCAAGCCGAATATGACAGTTGAGCGACCGTGCTACAACCACGGAACTCGGGAATGCCTAACACCTTCTCCCGGGTTAACAGAATTCCTTATCCGGATTTCTGGTACGCAGACTGTAATATGAAGTCATTCTTTTCCTCGATTCGGGATTAAAATTGGTGGCTTGGGACACCCTAAATCTCCCAAGTGGCGACTCTGAAATAAATAAACAAATTCCGTTTCGATTGTCCTTTAATTGGAAAAACTCCCTTCTACCCTCGCGGGTATGGAAAAAGGAGTTGTGACAGCTCTGGCGACTCTGCTAGGGATTAGAGTCTGGGTCAATGACCCAGAACCACTGGTTCAGGGTTAAGAATTCGAGCTTAGAATAATTGTTATTATTTGGCTTTATTTATTATCTGATTTTATTATATGTTTTAGCCTAAAATGTGCAAAATGTTGCTCTTACCGCTTTGATATTATTTGAACTGTATATAAACTGTGCCGAAACCTTTCTCTTCTTACCTCCGGGGATGTGCTTACTGGTTGAGACTCTCTATTATGTTAGTGTCATACCTTAAAATAAAAGAGGCTCGGAAAGTTTCTAAGTCGGCTGGCCTTTTGGTTCCCGGAAAGGAGCTCCTTCCTCAGCTCGAGTTGTCCGTTCGGGTACACTGTCTAGAACAAAGACCCAGGTTTTGAACATAGAATAACGTAACTTCATGCCGGATCCCTAGTAGGAACGCTTATTTGCATCATGTTGCATTTGACTTAGGGGACTCAACACAGGGGTTGAGTTCGTCTAGGACTAGCAACCTGAAATGGAAAAAAGGACCATCCTGTTGCATCCTGCATGTTGTACGCATTTGTCTGTTTTAGACTTGCATGCTGACCGGTTTTTGGAAGTCAAGAATTTCTGAAAATAAAGAGGGGAAAAATAGCAGTATAGGGAGATAACTACTTTTGGAAAATAAAACCAGTGTCCGAATAGTATCCAAACTCTGCCAAAATCTGAGAAAAATGAATCTGTTGTAGTTTTTTTACAAGTTTGGATACAAGTTTAGTTTGTACAAGTTTAGTTTGTATTGGGCGAACTACGCCGGTTTGATTCTCATAGGGTGTGAGATACGTAGGCAACCCCCGTCGGGTCCAACCGCCCATTTTTGAAAATTGATAAAGTAGCAAAAACGCCAAAGTATATTTTCTGTCATAGGGTCGGGTGACGCCGCTTATATAAAAAATAGCCAAATGTTTCCAAAAGGAACTCCGGAAGTCTTCCTTTATACAAACGGCCACCTCCTGTTATTATTTTTTTTTGTAAATCACACAACCTTAAAAATCTTCGTTCATGAAGTGCTGAGAGGTCGTGTTCAGAAATCCTTTTGAGAAAAGTGAGCATATGTTTTTTTTTGTTTTTATCAAAATAAGTTTCTTTTGTTAAAATCTTATTAATAAATGTGCATAATGAGCATGACTCCAAATGAACCCTTTTCAATCATGAATAAAATTCCCCTCCAATTGCGGCTATGGTGGAATGATTTAGCAAAGAAGGGCATGACGAAATCAAGAGATATCTGAAAGGCCTCACGAGCTTGTTGGATATCAGGCCACGGGGAGATATCATAAGGGTACTAGTCCCTCACTAGGATCCTGCGCACAATGTCTTCCACTTCTCGGACTTTTGAACTTACCCCAACTTTAGAGGAAATAGCAGGGTATATCGGCAGTGCTGAGGCTCCATTGAGGCATAAATACCTAGTTGCTCCAAGATTCGTGGCAATACACCGGTTTCTGGACTCATTAAAGATAGTCAGAACAATTCATAACCCTGACTTGACAAAAGGTTTTTGCACTATGAGTTTCATATACCAAAGATATGGTCACATAGGAGGATTCGACAAGCCGGAAAATCAGTTGTGCAGCAAAAGTAACCGTCGAAAGTGGGATGAACATAGAAGGGGTTCTTTCATGATAACTTTCTTAGGGCTCTTAGTATTCCCAAGAAAAGACGGGAATATCGACATAAAGATAGCAGGGGTCGTCAGTACTTTGCTCAAACAAAAAGATAGCACGCTGGCGCCCATGATTGTATCTGATATATTCCGGGCTCTCACGTCCTGCAAGGCCGGAGGAAACTTTTTCGAAGGTTGCAACTTGTTGTTGCAAATGTGGATGACTGAACACCTATGTCACCGAGCCCAGTTTCTGAGCCATGGATCCGCTGATTAGACCTGCATAGAGGAGTTCTATACCAGAGTTAATGAGGCCCACCTACCTGAAGGAGTCTCGTCATGGACCTCATATTTCTGTTCCCTCAACGCCAGTCAGATACAGTGGACACTGGGATGGTTACCGATCGACGAAGTCATATACATGCCAGCAGCCAGGCCCCATTTCCTCTTAATGGGACTTAAGAGCATTCAACCATATGCACCGCATCGGGTTTTAAGGCAACTTGGGAGATGTCAAATAGTGCCGAAAGACAAGGATCTAAGCACCCAGGTGATTGAGATCAGTCCCGATGGCCAGTTTCCTGAAGCAAGGGTTCGCCAAATTTGGAGCCAATGTCAATACTTAGAAGCAAATACTTGTGTATTGAATCGGGTAAAAGGGGAAGTTTCGCTCGGGTATCAGGCTTGGTACAAAGGGGAAACGTCATCTGGAAGGCCGGCTAGAAGACCTCACCTGCAAGAATTTGCCAGGTCCTCACAAGAGTAGTGGGGCTGGTTGGCCAAAGAGCGGGAATACCTTGCCTAAACAGGCAAACTGAAACAACAAATTCAGGATAGAAATTTGAAAGCCAATTACAGTTCGCTGCCCACAAGGGAGAAAAGAACAGATTAATCAAAGAAGGCGAGATCCTCAAAACTCAGACCCGGAAGATGAAAAGAGAGGCCGACAACCAACTGAGAAGCCGGGCAGATAAAAGGTTGATAGAAGGGTTAAGAAATCAGGTTGCGGAATGCTAGGAAGATTTGGAAAGATCCAAGGCTAGCATAGCGAGATTACGGACCAAGTGGGCAAAAGGTACAATGGCCCGGAGGCAGCACCGCAACAAGTCATAAGGGATTATGAACTGAGCCTCGGGACATTAAGGGAAGTGAACTCCACTCTTCAAGAGCGGATCTTCAAGAAAACGCGAGATGCCCAAGCCGACAGAAGGCGCTGTTACGATGCAATGACCAGAATGGAAAGGCAAATGGAGATGTTCCAGGATCAACTTGCCAACAATGCGCAAACACTAGGATTAAAGAACCGACAGATAAGGCAGCTGTTCGTTGAAAGGGACAACATTCGAGGATGGATCGACGAGATTGGGCACTACATCTACATGAGATGCCTAGCATGCAAGCAAATGCCTCGGAAAACCCTCCTTGTTTCCATCATGGGCTGCGTCCACCGGATCATGAATGAATTGAAAAGCTTACAGAGGGACCTTACACCTAGAGCCGTGAAAAGGCCGAATGATGCCTCGTGGGCCCCTAAGTTGGAAAATTAACATTTGGTCGAGTCCTGTTCATTTGGCTTTGTGCTTTCTCATATGTTGTTTTCTGTTCTTTTAGCCAAATCAAGTTAAAAACTATGGAGTCTGTACTGTAGCTATTCTTTGTTTGAAGTAATTTGTAATAGCAAATTTTGATGATGAAGTCAATGATTCCAAAAAGAATTTTGCGTGTCTTTACTTTATGGCAGAACTACGCCGGTCTGATTCGCGCGGGGACGTGATACGTCGGCAATCCCCATAAGATTCGACCGCCTTTAATAAATAAAGAAATAAGAGAAAAAGAGAGAAAAGAAAATACAAAAAAAATGAAATACAAGGTTTCCCCAAGTGCTTTAAAAGGACAAATGAGCAAGCCGGGATGACGCATGTTGTTTGAAATAAAGCATGTAGAAATGGTTAACTGCTTAGGAGCATTGCATCCTCTATGTGTTGTTATCAAATCTATTAAACTCTAACGCTAACAAAGTTTGTTGTTGTCTGAATCCAGACAGTTAGTTGTTAAAGAGTTCTGGCAACACACCCCTACCAAACCAGATCCAAAGGACCGGTAGCAACAAGCATGACTACTTCGGAGAATAATACCGAGGAAGAAAGGCCGATGAGCCAGTTGTTAAAAGAAGCGATGGAAAAGATCGAAAGGATGGGACTAGAAATGAATGCAATGCAGCTAGCTCTAGCCAAAGCACAAAAGAGCCCTGAGCCACTGGGGCACATGCCGGAATATCCTCACTCCGGCCCTTCAACAAGCCTCCCGAATCCCCGTTATCATCAGGAGAGAAGCCCCCATGATTCCTAAGCTCCACCACCCCATCAACCTCTCCCAACACCAAATGTTCCCACTTTTTTGGGACCCGCATCAGCCACCCTGCAAAGAACGACCAGCGAGCCATTGTTTCAGGCTCACGATATGCTATACTATCCCCCTGAGCCCACATTCCATGCCCCCGAGCCACATGCCTACAATCCGCACTTAGAGGTACCGGCAGAGATTGAAAAGCCGGTTAAAGCCCCAGAACAAGATGAGGTATTGAGGAAGTTCAAAAGCCTGGAGCAGTCCTTCAGGAACCTGCACGGATTGGGCAACCAGGTTAGTGTGGCCTACAAGGATCTATGCCCTTTCCCGGACGTCCAACTCTCGGCTGGGCTCAAGATGCCTAAGTTTGATTTATATGAAGGGCACAGTGATCCCATGGCACATTTGCGGGGATTCTATAGCAAAATGAGAGGGGCAGGCGGCAAAGATGAGCTGCTGATAGCTTATTTCGGCCAAAGTCTGAGCGGATCGGCACTAGAATGGTATACCAGGCAGGATTCCAGCAGATGGTACACCTGGGATGATCTGGCACAGGCTTTCGCAGGTCATTTCCAATACAATCTCGAGATAGTCCCTGACCGTCTCACATTGTTGAGGACCGGGAAGAAGCCCGGGGAAAGTTTTTGAGAGTTCGGGTTCCGCTGGAGAGAGCAAGCGGCCAGATTTGATCCTCCCATGAGAGAATGAGAAATGGTGGACTACTTCTTGCAAACACTAGATCCAACCTACTTCGGTCACTTGGTGATGACGGTTGGAAAATCCTTTAACGAGGTAGTGAAGATAGGGGTCATGATAGAAGAGGGTCTGAGGTCTGACAAAATCCTGAATTACTCCGCACTCAAGGCAACGACCCAGGCTATTCAGAGTGGCACGGGAGGTGCGCTGGGATGAAGAAAGAAAGAAGAAATTGCCACGATCGAGGCAGGCAGTTGGTCTAGGGCTGGCAAGCCACACTACAACCAACCCAGACCTCACAGGCCAAGCTACCCATACAGCCCACCACATCATTACTATCCACTCTAAGAACCACATTTCACCGTCCATCAAACCCAGACATACACCCAACCTCCGGTTCGCCCACAATGGCGTGCTCCAGCT
Organism: Nicotiana tabacum; assembly: GCF_000715075.1. NCBI lineage: Eukaryota > Viridiplantae > Streptophyta > Magnoliopsida > Solanales > Solanaceae > Nicotiana > Nicotiana tabacum. The sequence continues at coordinate 6,533,294 of NC_134086.1, forward strand.
CCCCACAATACATACCCAGCTCCACATAATACCTACCCACCACCACAAAATACCTACCCTCCACCAAGAGCATACTGGAACCCTCCAGGGACGGGTTTTCGAGGAAGTCAAGCTGCTAAAAATGATAGGCTGCAGAAACATAGGGCCTTTACTGAGTTGGGAGAGACTTATACCGCCGTATTCCACAAATTGAGATGGTTGGGTTTGGTGAGTCCTATCGAACCTAGAGAGCAAAACCCCCCACCCCAAAATGTGAACAGGTCAATAAGCTGTGAGTACTGCTCCGGAATGCTGGTACATGATACTGAAAAATGTTGGAGGCTGAAGCAGGCGATACAATATCTCATTGATGATAACAAAATCGAGGTCCAAACGCCGGAGGCTCCTAACATCAACCAGAACCCACTGCCAGCGCACCATGAGACTCACATGATTGAGTTGGTGTATGAGGGAAGAGAGTTGAGAAAGCCCTCACAGACAGTGATGATGATCCAGGCCACTCCGAAAGAAGGATCGACCAGTGGAGGAACAGGGGTACCGTCGCAGGGAGAAGGCGTCAAGCCAATAGTGATACTGGGAAAGAGCCCGTCTGTCGTAACAAGAAAAACCGAGCCAAACAAGTTGGTAATATCAGGGACTCCACCCACACCTGCAGTTGTGTTGAAAGGGTTATACAGGGAACTGGTCACCATAAAACCTATAGTCCAGCTGCCGATGATTGATAGCAAGGCCGTGCCTTGGAAATACGAGAAGGCAGTGGTGATGTACAAAGGAAAACAAGTGGAGGAAGTTTGTTGTGAAGCGAAAGGGCTGACTCGATCAAGACGGTATTTTGCTCTGGTGGAGCTGAGAAGACCCAACCCAGCTGCAACCAAGAAACCTGTGTCCGAAGAAGAGGCTGAGGAATTCTTGAGGAAGATGAAAGTGCAGGACTACTCTGTGGTCGAACAACTGAGGAAAACACCGGTCCAGATCTTGATGCTATCATTACTAATCCATTCTGAGGAACATCGCCGGACCCTGATGAAGATATTGAATGAAGCTTATGTGCCCAACGAGATTTATGTAAACCACCTAGAAACTATTGCCAACAAGATTTTCGAGGTGAACAGGGTAACATTCTCAGATGATGATCTGCTGGTGGAAGGTACGGAGCATAATAAAGCTCTCTACCTAACTGTCAAATGTGAAAACTCGGTAGTTACTCGGGTATTGGTGGATAACGGTTCAAGTGCCAATATTTGTCCATTATCCACCCTGAACCAGTTAAAGATCGACCACAGAAGAATCCACAAGAATAGCATTTGCGTCCGAGGATTTGAAGGAAATGGAACAGCCACCGTGGGGGACATTATACTCGAATTGACCATCGGTCCAGTCCAATTTACCATGGAGTTCCAGGTTTTAGATGTCGCGGTATCCTATAACCTTCTATTAGGACGACCATGGATTCACGCAGCCAAAGCAGTGCCTACCACCCTGCACCAGATGGTCAAGTTCGAGTGGGAAAGACAAGAGGTTGTACTGCACGGCGAGGACACTGCGTGCACCTTGGGTGGCGCCATTGTTCCCTTCATAGAGACCGATGATGACAAAGGTCCTTGGGTCTACCAGATCTTCGATACAATGTCGGCAAACAAGATTTTTGAGGGTGAGATCCTCCAGCACCCTAGAGTAGCTTCCACAACAATCATGATGGTCTCGGAAATGCTGGGTAATGGATTTGTGCCAGGAAAAGGCCTGGAAGTCGAGCTTCAGGGGATTGTCCAACCTGTCTCCCTGCCCAAGAATTTGGAAACCTTCGGGTTGGGGTTCAAACCAACCGCAGCAGATGCAAATCAAGCGCGGAAAATGAAGAAGAAAGTCTGGTATCTTCCCAAACCTGTGCCACGTCTATCAAGATCTTTTGTCAGAGCAAGTTCCAAGTGGCCACCGGTCCCAAAAGTTCTCGGACCATTGATTGGGACAGACGGGGACCTAAATCAAAGTTTCGAGAGGCTATTCGCTGATGTCAGTATGGTAGAAGCTGGAGAGAGTTCCAGCAGAGCGGAGATACAGTTTGTGGGGCTTGAGGCCAAAACCAACAATTGGACGGTTACTCCTCTTCCTGTCCGGGGGGAGCCTTGGTAGTAGGCTTTGATTTATGCTTTTCTTGTTCGGAGTATTCCAGGGTGTATTCCAAAATTTACTTTTGTTTTGTAAAAGTGTGAACCCTTTTATCCCGCAAGTTTAATAAAGTTCTTTTCTTTTGTCTCATTTTAATTTTGTTTTGTTCTTTTTCTTTCTGAACAGTTCTCTTTTTACTGGTTCTAATGACATGGTATGCACAACGGATCTTTGACCTAGTCTAATAAATCAATCTGAGTCCGACTTAATGATACAAGAGGTCATTTGTGACGATGAATCTGAATATGACGAAGATAAAGCCTTCGAAGAGATAAACTGAGAACTGTGCCAATTTGAAGAGAAACCCAAGCCTAACCTAAATGACACTGAGGTTGTGAATCTAGGAGATGCAGATAATGTCTGAGAAACCAAAATCAGCATCCACATTAAGCCGAATGTCAGGGAAGAATTGATCAAAACCCTCGTGGAATTCAAAGATGTTTTTGCATGGTCATATGATGATATGCCAGGATTAAGCACCAATTTAGTGGTTCTCAAATTGCCCACTGACCCGGCATACCCTCCGGTCAAGAAAAAGCTAAGGAAATTTAAAACAGAAATGAGTGTAAAGATCAAAGAAGAGGTGATTAAGCAGCTGCAGGCGAAAGTCATTCGGGTCACTCGATATCCCGAGTGGTTGGCCAATGTGGTACTAGTTCCAAAGAAGGATGGGAAAATCAGGGTGTGCGTCGACTACCGCAATCTCAACAAAGCAAGTCCCAAGGACAATTTTCCATTGCCCAACATCCATATCCTAATCGATAATTGCGCTGTGCGCGAGATCGGATCCTTTGTGGATTGCTATGCGGGATATCATCAGATCCTAATGGACGAGGAAGATGCGGAAAAGATAGCATTTATCATGCCATGGGGAACTTACTGCTATCGGGTAATGCCGTTCGGATTGAAGAATGCCGGGGCAACGTACATACGAGCAATGACTACTGTGTTTCACGACATGATACACAAATAAATTGAGGTGTACGTAGATGATGTGATCATAAAGTCTTGGCGTCAGGAAGACCATGTAGCAGACCTAAGGAGATTTTTCCAAAGACTCCGAAGGTATGATATCAAGCTCAACCCGGCCAAATGCGCGTTCGGGGTTCCATCAGAAAAGCTGTTAGGATTCATCGTCAGTCGACGGGGTATTGAGTTAGACCCATCCAAGATCAAATCCATCTGAGATTTGCCGCCGCCGAGGAACAAAACAGAGGTAATGAGTCTGTTGGGGAGACTCAATTACATCAGCAGGTTCATTGCTCAACTCACGGCGACTTGTGAACCCATATTTCGGCTGCTGAAAAAAGATGTTGCGGTAAGCTGGACGGCAGAATGTCAAGAGGCTTTCGACCAAATCAAAGGGTATCTGTCCAACCCACCCGTGTTGGTTCCACCTAAGCCAGGGAAGCCCTTAATTATTTATCTAATGGTACTGGAAAATTCATTAGGTTGTGTACTGGGGCAACATGATGACACAGGAAGGAAGGAGCAGGCCATTTATTATCTTAGCAAGAAATTCATAGTGTATGAGGTCAAGTACACTCAACTCGAGAAAACATGTTGCGCCCTAACTTGGGTGGCTCAGAAGTTGAAGCACTACCTGTCCTCATATACTACTTATCTCATATCCCGTTTGGACCCATTGAAGTACATCTTTCAGAAACCTATGCCCACAGGGAGGTTGGCAAAATGGCAAATTCTGCTCACAGAGTTCGATATCGTCTATGTGACGAGGACATCCATGAAAGCCCAAGCGCTGGCCGACCATTTGGCAGAGAATCCCGTTGATGAAAAATACGAGCCTTTAAGAACGTATTTTCCCGACGAAGAAGTGATGCATACGAGTGAGCTGGATTACCCGAGGAACTGGGTTGGAAGCTTTTCTTCGATGGAGCCGCGAACGCGAAAAGGGTTGGAATAGGAGCGGTGCTCATTTCTGAAATAGGACGCCACTATCCTGTTACAGCTCAACTACGCTTCTATTGCACCAATAATATGGCCGAGTATAAAGCTTGCATTTTAGGCCTGCGATTAGCTGCGGACATGGATGTCTAAGACGTTTTGGTCTTGGGAGACTCGGACCTCTTGGTACATTAGATTCAGGGTGAATGGGAAACACGGGATTTGAAACTCATACCATATCGACAATGTTTGCACGATCTGAGCAAGTGATTTCGATCAGTGAAATTCAAACATATCCCGAGAGTCCATAACGAGGTTGCAGATGCATTGGCCACCTTAGCATCAATGTTACACCATCCTAACAAAATGTATGTTGACCCTTTGCACATCCAAGTTCGTGATCAGCTCGCTTATTGCAACGTGGTAGAAGAGGAAGTAGACGGCAAGCCCTGGTTTCATGATATTAAGGAGTACCTCAAAATGGGGATATATCCAGAACAGGCCACTGAAGACCAAAAAAGAGCCCTCCGGTGTTTGTCGAATAGTTTCTTCCTCAGCGGTGGAGTGTTGTACAGAAGAACCCCGGACTTGGGATTGTTAAAATGTATAGACGCCGGTCAAACCACAACGGTTATGGCAGAAGTACATGCTGGAGTTTGTGGGCCGCATATGAGCGGATATGCATTGGCAAGGAAGATCCTTCGAGCAGGGTATTATTGGCTCACCATGGAGCATGACTGTATCACTTTCATGAGGAAATGCCATCAGTGTCAGATACATGGAAATCTGATTCATTCTCCGCCAACAGAATTACATACGATGTCAGCACCCTGGCCGTTTGTTGCATGGGGCATGGATGTCATTGGGCCTATCGAGCCGGCAGCATCCAACGACCATAGGTTCATTCTGGTGACCATTGACTACTTCACCAAATGGGTCGAGGCTAAAACCTTCAAGTCGGTAACTAAAAAGTCGGTGGTGGATTTTGTTCACTCCCATATCATCTGCAGATTTGGAATCCCAAAGGTAATCATTACGGACAACGGTGCAAATCTTAACAGCAGCTTGATGAGAGAGGTATGCCAACAATTCAAGATTACACACCGCAACTCCACCCCATATCGTCCCAAGGCGAATGAAGCAGTCGAAGCAGCCAATAAGAACATCAAGAAAATACTGCGGAAGATGGTGGAAAGATCTAGACAATGGCACGAGAGGTTACCTTTTGCTTTGTTGGGTTATCGCACTACCGTCCGGACTTCCATAGGTGCAACTCCTTATTTGTTGGTGTACGGAACTGAGGCCGTAATACCAGCGGAGGTCGAAATTCCGTCCCTCCGAATTGTCGCAGAAGCCGAGATTGATGATGATGAATGGGTCAAAGCTCGATTGGAACAATTGAGCTTGATAGACGAAAAATGATTGGCAACAGTGTGCCATGGTCAGCTGTATCAGAAGAGAATGGCAAGGGAAAACAATAAGAAGGTACGCCCCAGGAAGTTTGAAGTAGGGCAGCAGATATTGAAGAGGATCCTCCCGCATCAGGTCGAGGCAAAAGGCAAGTTCGCCCAAAATTGGCAAGGGCCTTATATCGTGACCAGAGTGTTGTCCAACGGTACTTTGTGTTTGACGGATATTGAGGGAAGATGTGTCGACATGGCTATCAATTATGATGCAGTCAAGAGATATTATGCGCAATTTCTTTGATTATGGCAATTATTGGTTCGTTTGTTTGTATTTGGTAATTATTGGATAATGAAATGACGGAGGCAATTCTTTCTTCTATCCAAACACTGTTAACCCTTGTTTCCCCCTTTTGAGCCTTAAGTTATTCTTTCATACCCCTCTTTTGGAATCACTAATGGAAAAGATATGAAAAAAAAGAGAGAAAGAAAAAGAAAAAAAAAAGAAAAGAAGATAAAAATCACAAGAAAAACAAAACCGTTAGGAACTACGTTTGACCTGATTCCTCAAAGAGGATACGTAGGCGCCTCACAGCTCGGTCATAGTGTGCATAGTTTGCACAGTGTGCATAATGCACATAGCTCAACGTTAGTGTAAAAAATAAAAATCCCCCAAGAAAGAAAATTGGGGCAGAGGATATGTTTTAAAGTTCCAACAAAGGTTTGATTCCAAAAGTTGTAGTGGCTTACCCGTCAAAGTTATTTCAAATTCTTGATAGCTTTTCTTTTAGCCCCACACCAAAACCAATATCGATGTCCAAAAGACCTCCCGATCAACCTCCAAGAGGTGCCAAGTCAGGCAAATAAAGCCGAGAATAATACACTGATCCCCAGCAAAGAAGAGGATCACAAAACTGGAAATGAATTGATAGTCAAAAGGAATCTCCAGAAGAGAGGGTCATATCGACAGCACCCCAATTCCCCGCTAAAGAAATAAAATGAGAGAGTCTTATCGGTGTAAACCTTCACAGGCACCATAAGGCGACGCAAGATGAGAGATATAAAACGAGAGAGTCTTATCGGTGAAAACCTTCACGGGCACCATAAGGCACCGGGAGCTAAGAGAAAAGAGAGAGTCTCATTAGTGAAAACCCCTCGAAGGGCACTATGAGGTGACAAGACAGATTGACAAGAGGGTCCACGTTCGCAGAGAAATGGACACCCATTTATCCCCGGCAAGCAAGACCATCAGACAGGATGATTGATACAAATGGACTGGGTTGGGAATCTAGGGTGCACGTCATGATCGTAAGGACCAGTCATGTTATCCAGATAAGTTCTTCTCTTTTCCTTTTTCCGCCAAGTATTGGTTCAGAAAGATTTTTCTCCTTTTCTATCTTTTTCATTTTTTCTTTCCAAAAATTCGTTTTGAAAAGGATTTTTCAAAGTTTACTACCAGAGGCCGAAGGAGTACAAAAGCAAAATAAGAAGAGGATAGGCCAAAAGCCGAGGCAATAAGACAGAAGGCGTCGGTTGCAAAACCAAAGGACGAATTGTGTAGAAAGTTAAGGGTGACGTAAAGAGAGCGAAAGATGACGGGTGAAGGACTTGTGGACCAAGTTTCGAGAAGGTTTCCCCACAGAATATCGATAAATCACGGACCCAAGTCCGAAGTGGTCAGATGCCACAGGAAAGGGAAATTAATCTGGTGCAAGATAATCCTAACAGTCCTAAAGGTTATCCCCAGGCGATGCAGTTCTATGCCTTACAGTTCTGGGAGGAGCAAACTCCTAAAGGGAGTGGTTTCGGGATTAAAGCGGACTCCCACAACGTGTTTTGTAAAGAGAAAGCAGGAAAGGGGATAAATGGAAAACCGTCCCCAGCAGGCACGACACCCCCAGCAAGCTACTTTATCCACCAACCAATTGTTGGAGCACAGAGCAAGGAACAGAAAAGGAAAAATCATCCCCCAACAAGGACACCGCTTCCCACCATGATTAAAACTAACTAAATCCTTTTGTATGCTGCAGGAAAATAAAGGTTGATGATGGCAGCAGGACGCGATGCCAGAAAGGTCACCAAAACCGGGGCAGAAAATTTTCTGCTGTTGTCAAAAATTTTCTCGAAAGAATGAGGAAACAAATTCAAATATTTGCTTAGTATAAATAGGCGCCCACCTGTATAACGAGAGGAATATTTTCAGTCTTCATTTAAATAGGCGCCCACCTGTATAATGAGAGGAATATTTTCAGTCTTAGTTTAAATAGGCGCCTACCTGTATAACGAGAGGAATAATTTTCATGTCTTAGTTTAAATAGGCGCCCACCTGTATAACGAGAGGAATAATTTTCATGTCTTAGTTTAAATAGGCGCCCACCTGTATAATGAGAGGAATACTTTTCAGTCTTAGTTTAAATAGGCGCCCACCTGTATAATGAGAGGAATACTTTTCAGTCTTAGTTTAAATAGGCGGCCACCTGTATAACGAGAGGAATAATTTTCATGTCTTAGTTTAAATAGGCGCCCACTTGTATAACGAGAGGAATAATTTTCATGTCTTAGTTTAAATAGGCGCCCACCTGTATAACGAGAGGAATAATTTTCATGTCTTAGTTTAAATAGGCGCCCACCTGTATAACGAGAGGAATAATTTTCAGTCTTAGTTTAAATAGGCGCCCACCTGTATAACGAGAGGAATAATTTTCATGTCTTAGTTTAAATAGGCGCCCACCTGTATAACGAGAGGAATAATTTTAATGTCTTAGTTTAAATAGGCGCCCACCTGTATAACGAGAGGAATAATTTTCAGTCTTAGTTTAAATAGGCGCCCACCTGTATAACGAGAGGAATAATTTTCATGTCTTAGTTTAAATAGGCGCCCACCTGTATAACGAGAGGAATAATTTTCATGTCTTAGTTTAAATAGGCGCCCACCTGTATAACGAGAGGAATAATTTTCATGTCTTAGTTTAAATAGGCGCCCACCTGTATAACGAGAGGAATAATTTTCATGTCTTAGTTTAAATAGGCGCCCACCTGTATAACGAGAGGAATACTTTGCAGTCTTAGTTTAAATAGGCGCCCACCTGTATAATGAGAGCAATACTTTTCATGTCTTAGTTTAAATAGGCGCCCACCTGTATAACGAGAGGAATAATTTTCATGTATTAGTTTAAATAGGCGCCCACCTGTATAATGAGAGGAATACTTTTCAGTCTTAGTTTAAATAGGTGCCCACCTGTATAACGAGAGGAATAATTTTCATGTCTTAGTTTAAATAGGCGCCCACCTGTATAACGAGAGGAATACTTTTCAGTCTTAGTTTAAATATGCGCCCACCTGTATAACGAGAGGAATACTTTTCATGTCTTAGTTTAAATAGGCGCCCACCGGTATAATGAGAGGAATACTTTTCATGTTCTAGTTTAAATATTTCAGATTTTGAGAGCAGTGACCCCACCGGAAGGCCGAAGGTTACAACAGGAATACCTAGCAGGAAACAATAAAAAATCCCTAGCACCAGGAAGCAGAAGGTTGCAAATTCAAGTGCATATGTCAAAAGGGAAGAAAGGACGCGTTTTGAAAGAAGCGGCTTGTGAACATTAAATCATGCCCAGCATAGCAAATCTGATGAAGAGAGCCGTACCACCAGAGGAACAACTGAAAAGCTTAATAAAGAAAGCCATGTCCCCAGCGGACCAAGCAAAATGATGAAAACTGGCATTCAGAAAGGCAAAAGGACCAGTGTCATCCCCCAAGTTCACAAAATAAAAGCATCGGAGGAAAACGCAAGCCGACAAGAAAGCAAGGCGACAAGAACAAGTTGAAGATAGATGAGATCTTAGGATCCATAGTCTAGCCTAGCTTCTTGTTTTTCCTTATAGCACAATGTAACAAGGAGATCAGTAAGCGATAACAGCATACAACAACATGTAACAACACGCAACAACAACGTAACATGACAGTCACACGGTAGTCCCAGCTACCAAAACTTCCCGAACTACATTGACCTAATTCCTGTTCAGCCCAGGATATGTAGGAAACCTCTGAAGCAAAGGTTCGGTCAAATATTTTTCAAAAAATGCTTCACACGGAGTACTCGGACGAGCAAAAATCGCCCGCTTTATCTTTGCGCGAAAACCCTTCGTGTCTTCGGGCAAAGAGGGGTAGCTGTAAGCACATGATTTTTGTTTCACAGACAATCACTCCAAAAGAAATCAAAAATAATGACAAATGGCCTCGCTGTACAATTTTTCGATTTTACGTGACATGTGTTGGTAGTCATTTGTGGTTCTGTCCATTTTTCATTTAATCTTATCAAAAAAAATACAAAATATGTATGTCATGTGTAATTAAACCATGATTCGGTCATTAAAAGAAAATTCACAAAAAATATGCATCTTTTATTCTAGGGTGTGATTTAACCTATTTAAATATTTTAATACCAGTGTGATAATTGTGTTAAGTGTTAAATTAATGGTTGTTTTAATTTCATTTTTATTTAGTTTTAAAATTAGAAAACAAAAGAAAAGAGTAGTGAAAAATCGGTTGGGCCAAGAAATGAAACAAAAAAAATAGGCCCAAAGCAACCCCATACCCGGCCCAATTTAGTCAAGCTATCAGGCATGCCCCAAAACGACGCTGCATAAGGCATTTGATCTGAGTCGTTCAGTCACACTCATCCAACGGTCCACACTCACACCCATAACCCGACCTGTTTGCTCGGGTCAACCCAACCCTTCACTTAAACCAAACGACCCCGTTCCTATACCAAACGACCCCGTCCTGTCCCTCACCAGTGGATCCAAGCCGTTGAGATCATCTGATCTAACGGCCCAGATCAAATTTCCCCTTTCGTATATAAACCCTCTATCACACCCCACGCCCCCTATCCAAACCACACCCCCCTCACCTCTTGTTCATCATCGTCTCTCAAGAGACGAACCCTTGCCAAACCCTAGCGCCACCCTTCACCTTCACCGCAAAGCCGGCGGCAAGGACGCCGGTGACCACCCCCTTAACACCCCTGATGCACCTCACCACCCCAAAACCAAATCTGTTACCCCCTTGCCTCGAATCAGCCCCCTCCATCTCGAATCTTGATTTGAAAATTCGAGACCAAACCCAGATCTATGCCAAACCATCCCAAATTCACCCTATTCACTCCCCCGACATCCTTCATACCCTAATCAGCTTTGGTTCCGGTCAAATATAAGCAGAACTCTGCGAACCCCAAATCTGAGTTCAAGAACCCTAAAAACCAAACCTAGCTCGCTTTGAGGCAAGTTTCCGTTGTAATCTTCTTTTCTTTCCTTTTGTCTATATGTTATGCATATGTTTGTGGATTTATTTTGGATTTTCGATTATTTTTCTGTCAATTCCCCCCATCTTCAGAGACCCCTTTGTTTGGTCGATTTCTTTTCTTAAGTGTTAATTGAGTGTTATAAGATGTCTATTCGCTTCGATTGATGCTGTTGACTAGTTAATTTTCGTGCTACATGTTAAATGTCCCGAGTTTTGAAATAAATTGGTGCCTTGTTCGGTCTATGTTGTTAGTCGATTAATTGTTACGTATAATAGTTCGTATAGTCGACCTGAGTAACGTCGTCAAATAATTAAGTATCGTAAAGTTCCATTGTTGTCCGAAAAATGCCTGAATCACTCAGTTTTCCTATTTTGAGTTTAGTTGATTAGCGACTAATTAGTATACGCTATAACTGGCAAAGTCAACTCGACACATGTTGTCGTTCGTTTCGCAGTATTAAAAACAAACGACCTAACTCTTACTGGTTGATTTTGTTTGAATGGTTGTGTTGGGCTGATTATTGGTCTGTCTGTTAGTTGGGGGTTCGAACTAGTTCTCAAAGGGTCATAACTGGCAGGTTCAATAGAATGAAAGGGTGGGGCAAAGCAACAATGATCAAGGGTCTGTTAGGTAACTGTTGCTGGGGAAAGACTAATTAAGTGTTCAGGATTAAGGGGGTTATCAATTGTTTAATCAAAATACTATTAATCTAGTATTAGTGGGGACAAAACATAAGAGCATGGGATTTTAAAATGAATACTTAAATGAACCCATGACTCTTGATTAGAGCAATAGGCCAGGCATGGGGAACCAGATAACTTGCATCAAGAAGATGCTCAGGCATGGGAAATGAACGGTATGGGCAGACCCGGGGGCTGTGAAATTCTAGGAAGACCTTAGGGGTTCTCTTTCAGGTTATAAACAGAGCTATTTTTAGCTAAGAAGGGTCTGGACATTTTTTAGTCTTCAGAGGAAAAATAGAAAGAAATTTCAGAACCTTATAACTAAACACTGTCTGAAAACTGCATAAGAAATTAAGTTGGTCAAGCTGTCTTGGCCAAGTCAGTTACTCTAATTGGGTTGTTACCATTCCATTAGGATATTCTGATTTTCTTTGCGGGATTACTACTATTCTGGACTTCTATATGCTGTTAGTTGGTTCTGGTCTTAGTGCCATTTGAGGTTGTTGTTGGTCATTTGCCGAGCTTTTGTGACTATTGAACTGCTGTTGCTATTGCATTGAATATTCTGGTTTTCTCGGCTGTTTACTACTCTATTTCTGGGATTGTTTGCTTGGTGCTCGACACCTGTGGGTTTCATCGTTGTTGAAACTACTGTTGGTTGTTTGTGGACTATTGGTGACTTTGTTGCTGGTTGTTGTTGCTGTGTTGTTGCTGTTTGGTTGCCTGCTGCTGATACTTTTCTTCTTCTCCTTCTTATTGTCCAAACATCCAGGTACACATTCTAAATTCACTGACGTAATGATGAGTTTGGAGCTGAATAAGAGCATTAAGAAGTATTGCAGTCCAAACATTAGCATAGTTACCATTATTCTGTTGTTTGTAGTTTAGAATATTTGTGTGTTTAACATGTAAAGTTTGGTTTTCAAACTATGTAATGAAATAGTTTTCAGTTCATAAGAAGTTGGGTCTGGTAATCTATCGTTGTATGTTAATCGGAAAAAAGCTAGCTGGACAGTAAGGATACTCGGCCAACAATGGTTTCACATAGGGTCTGTTGAAATGAATGCAGTAATCACATTTGCTTCACCTTAATTCATCAGTTGATAATGTATATTTAGAAGGCATACTAGGCAATCTGGGTTATAGCAAAAGAAAAAAAAATCATGTAGTTAAACACATAGTAATATCACACTAAGTTAGATAGGTTCAGTTTCAGTTGTTTCGTTCTTTTTAGTGTCAAGTATGTAAGGAATCATTAACCGAACCTCATGTGTATGCCCGTCAATAAATGAGGTTGCATACGTCTAATTTCTTCCTCTAAAAGATAATCTGCTTCGATATTATTGTGCGTCAATCTCATGTTTCAGTTTTGTTAAATATAGAACGAAGGCAATCCCTCTTTGTACAAACTCTGCTGCAATTTCTCATTTGTGTCAGCCGTAAACTAATAACTAATAAGTTACACCTTTTCAGCATGTAATTAATCGAGGTATTTTCTTTTGTTTTTTTTAGAGACAAACTTAATAGAAAAATGTAGTCGCTGTAGGTTTATCCTTAAAAGTAAAAATGAGATGAGCCTCGCCAAAAAATACAAAATCGCGGGGCCCTCAGTAAATATTTGTTTTAAAATTGCTTAGACTTCGGGATGGACCGTTTAGCAAAATTCTGCGGCCTTCCCAAAATAATGATACGCTAGTCACTTTAGGCGCGTATTTAATAATGTTATCTCCTTAAACTCGGGTGCACATTTATGTGACCTAAATCCAAATCTCAACGAAATCGAAATGTGTCTCTAATCACGGGTACATTGATTATGACGTGGTCTGAGATGCATTTCCATGACGTCGCAAATTCTCTTTTAAATAATGAATGAGACGAGCCTCGACAAATAAAAATGCACAAGCTGCGGGGCCCTATGAATGTATATATATTAAAACACTTAGAATTCGGGACAGGCCGTTTAGCGAATTTTACGGCCTTCCCCAAAATAACAATATGCTAGTTGCTTTAGGCACGCCTTTAATAATTTATTTTCCTTAACTCGGATGCACATTTATGTGACCTAAATCCAAATCTCAACCGAGTCGAGATATGTCAACAACCACGGGTGCATTGATGTAACGTGGTTCGAGATATGTTTTCACAACGTTGCAATTCTCGTAAAATATAATAATAAAAGCGGTCAAGAGTTAAAACTTGCACATAAGTTCATATTTATATAAAATCAGATAATCAAGCCGAATATGACAGTTGAGCGACCGTGCTAGAACCACGGAACTCGGGAATGCCTAACACCTTCTCCCGGGTTAACAGAATTCCTTATCCGGATTTCTGGTACGCAGACTGTAATATGGAGTCATTCTTTTCCTCGATTCGGGATTAAAATTGGTGACTTGGGACACCCTAAATCTCCCAAGTGGCGACTCTGAAATAAATAAACAAATCCCGTTTCGATTGTCCTTTAATTGGAAAAACTCCCTTGTACCCTCGCGGGGGCAGAAAAAGGAGGTGTGACAGAACTCTCCCCTCCCTGTCGGGCCGGCGAAACCTCCCATCAAGCAACCAAATCAACGAGTGAAAGGAGAGAGTCACCAAGGCTAGTGAGAAGATAGAATACCTGGAGTACAACTTGCTGGAATTGGAAGGGAAAGTGAGGAAAAGAGTCATCGACTGTCCAAATGTTGAGGAAAGTAAAGGAGAATGTCTGGCGATAGCATTTTTACTGAAAAATCTGCGTGAGCTAGAGGACTTTATCAAAGAGAACATTCAATCTGAAGAAGGTCCTTCTGGGGCCAAGTAGTTAGGAGTCTTTATTTTTGCTTTTAATGTAATAAGGCCAATAGCCATTAGTGACCTTTTTACTTTCCGCCATTTTAGTGTCATTTTGGGATTCGTCTTATTTTTATCAATAAAATGAGGCATTTACCATTATAAGTTCTCCAAATTTAATTTGTCGCTAGGCCTACCTCGGGCACAATGAGGCACCCAAACTAGGAAACGGCTTATACTCCTGTGCAATGTGTTTAAATTCCGCAACATTATTTTTCCAGAACCCGCACTAACTTCTTACCTTTTTGTTTTTCTTTTGTTATTTTTTACTCCCCTCCCCAAAGGTTAGTTCGTGCATTCTGGCACTATCAGCATACTCAACAATATCCAAGGGGCCCTCCACCTCCTCCTCCTCCGCATCCTACCAGAAATAAGAATAAAGGCAAAATGGGAGATACTAGTGCTAGAAAGGAAATCGAGGAAACCTCTCAGAACGCTTCAATCACTAAGGAAACTGCTGCTCATCTTGAGCAAACTTTGCTGAGATTTCGAGAAGAATTGGAACAAGTTCGAAACCTGGAAAGTCTGTCAATCACTCTTGCCGCTGCTGATGCCAACAACCAGAACCATACTACACCACCACCAACACAGCCCACTCATACCCAAGCCTACAACACCTGCAACAACACTCCACTGCTCATTCCCGAACAACAAAACATCACAAACGAACAGAACGCTCCCATCTTTGTGGACACTGTACCCCACTATGCCCAGCCTATCTCAGATACACCTGAATCAGACAACAAAGACTCCCTCATTCAGAATTTAGCTGTTGAGCTCAAGAGGTTAACCAGCCGGGTCCAGGGTGTCGAAGATAGCAAAGGTGTGGAAGGTCTGAACTATGAAGATCTTTGTGTTCAGCCAGATGTCGAACTCCCGTAGGGGTACAAACCTCCCAAGTTCGAAATGTTCGACGGTATAGGTGATTGCAAGGTCTACCTCAGAATGTATTGTGATAAGCTGGTAGGAGTCGGAAGGGATGAGAAAATCCGCATAAAACTGTTTATGAGGAGTTTGAAGGGTAATGCTTTATCATGGTAAATTAGCAAGGATGCAAAGAAATGGACTAGTTGGGTGAACATGGCATCTGACTTTATGGACCGGTTTAGGTTCAACACTGAGAACGCACTAGATGTGTTCTATATCTAGAATCTCAAGAAGAAGCCCACAGAGACTTTTCGCGAATATGCTACTCGTTGGAGGTCAGAAGCTGCTAAGGTCAGACCGGCCTTGGAGGAAGAAAAAATGAACAGGTTTTTCGTCCGTGCTCAGGATCCGCAATACTATGAGAGGCTGATGCTAATAGAGGGCCAAAAGTTCTCTGACATCATCAAGTTGGGAGAAAGGATTTAAGAAGGCATCAAAAACGGTATGGTCACTAACCTCGAGGCATTGCAAGCTACCAACAAGGCTTTACAGTCTGGTGGCACGTCAAAGAAAAAGGACATGAATTCTGTAATGGCTGCGCAAAGAAACAATTCCCCTATGAAATACCAAACCTATCCCTCAGCTCCACTCACATATCAACCTACCCTAAACTACCAAGCACCATCACCCACTTACCAAATTCCACCACCTGCTCCACCACCTACGTATCAACCCACTTCACCCAGATACTCTCAGCCCACACCCGTATACCAAGCATACAGCTCCCAACCTTCTTACTACCCATCACCACCCACTCGCCAAAACTTTCCCCCACCTAGACCAAATTTCGACCGAAGACCTCCCAGACAGTATACCACCATAGCCGAACCAATTGACCAATTATATGAAAAACTCAAAGCAGCCGGTTACGTCTCACCTATCCCAGCCATAACTCCAGAAAATCCTTCCCAATGGATCAATCCCAGCAAAACCTACGCATACCATTCCGGAATGAAAGGTCATACCATCGACGAGTGTCGCTAATTGAAAGATAAGATTCAGACTCGGATCGATAACAAGGTCATTGTAGAAAAGGAGCCCGCTCCCAATGTCTGCAACAACCCTCTGCCTGACCACACGGGTGGGGGCATCCATATGATGGAGATTGAAGACGATTGTTACCCTAAGGGGTCAATCAGGTTGATAGATGAAGGAGATGAACCTAAGAAACTGGCGGTTACCCTCAATCCCATTGTTGTTTAGATTCAGCCTTCTAAGGAGGATGTGGTAAATGTGTCTGTGCCACTCGAGTTTGAAGCACCGCCTGCAAAGGTGCCAAAACTGATTGAGGTTGAGTTTGGGATTCCAAAGGCACCCCACTGTTTGAAGTTGCTGTGTTACCTCCAGGGGTGTCCATTGCGGTTTCCATGACAGACATGACCCCATTCAAGTCGAAAGCCATACCTTGGGATTACACAGCTGAGGCTAGAAGGAAAGGGAAGACACATGCCGGAGAAGCGGTCGCCTCACAGGGCATGACTAGAACATGCAGGGTATACACTCCAGAACATTTAGCCGAGTCCAGCAAGCAAGCCTCTGGACGTCCTGTCGAAACTGGGCCCGATGACCTTTGGAGAAAAATACAGGCCAAGGAGTACTCAGTCATTGAACAACTGAACAAAACACCGGCACAGATTTCATTTGTAGACATGTGATTTTTGACCCTCCCCAAGATCTTTTATATATTAGAGTAAAATATTTAATTTAGGCATAATATAGATATTTTAAGTAATTTTGACTCTTTCACTTTATTTTAGTACAAGAAAACAAAATTACAACAAAAATAAAAATAATAATAATAATAATAATAATAATAATAAGTTCATTAATATTTGTAGTCATTTTTAATCTAAATAATATATAAAAAATAGTATCGTATTTTTATTTTTAAGATAATGTTTTAAAATACAAAAAAATTGATTGGTTTTAATGATTAGTTTTGTTTTAATAATTATTTTAATAGTAGGACTAATTAATAAATGGGCGCGTATTTTTAATCTCATTTGCGGCAAAAGAATAGAGCTTGGGCTTGAGCAACCCATCTTTAGGCCTAATTTTGGACCTAGCCCACAATTGCCAAGCCCATAACTCCTAGGCCCACACCCCTTAACCTAAAAACCCTAGACTCTACACTATAAAAAAGAAGAAAAGAATAAGTAAAGAACGGGGAGGAAGAAGTTGGAAAGCAGCAAAGCTGTGCAACAAAAACGACCCACCCCCACCCGGATCATCTTCTTCACACCCTACCACCCCCCTAATCGTCGTCTTCCCGGACTCACCCCACTGTGGTGCTCTTCTTCCTCAGTAACAACCAGCGTTCCGCAGCGCTGTAGCAGTGCAAAACCAAACCCTACCCTCTCGTTCATCATTTGCTTGAAGCAGCCATCCATGGCTCGTCGTCGAGCGAAATAACAGACCCCCCCCCTTCCCCACGAGTTTATCTTCTCCATTGGAGCTAAAAAACGAAGAAAGAGCTAGGGAAAAACAGCAAAGCTGCGCAAGGAACGACCCCACCCCCGGACGTCGTCTTCTTCACGCAACCCCTCTCACGTCTTCTTCTTCGAACCCCCCACCCCAAGACCAACAGATATAGCGATGAAGTAGACAAGGGAGCTGTAACTCCATTGCACCTCCATCTTCATTGCCAGCCGTCGAGCTTAGCCGGAAAACCTCCATTTTCATAAAACAAGAGACAATCACCATCCATGCTCTCTTCGACCAAAAACCATACAAAACCTAAAAAGAATTGATCCTTTTGGTAGTTTAGTCTGGTTTAAACAGTCGGGTCGAGGTTCGAAATTCATCGCGGTCTTCGTACGTGGTCCGCGAGATCTGAATGATTTGTTGTTGTACATTTGCGGCTCGTTTGTCAATACATGGAAAAGTTTGTTCGACGTCTCGTTTCAGATTCTTGGCTTGGTCTTTGTTGGTGTTGAGGTAATTCTCCCTAAATTTGTATTTTATTTGCTTTTAATACCTTGAAGTTGCAAGAATGTACATGCTAGGATTTTGAATGGAGATCTATAAACATTTGTTGCTAAATATGATCTGGACGATATAATTTGATTCAAGAT
The DNA here is from genome assembly GCF_000715075.1 of Nicotiana tabacum. Lineage (NCBI taxonomy): Eukaryota > Viridiplantae > Streptophyta > Magnoliopsida > Solanales > Solanaceae > Nicotiana > Nicotiana tabacum. The sequence goes on from NC_134086.1 coordinate 6,551,586, forward strand.
TAGGATAATTTAATTTGATCTGCCAACATTGGTAGAATAAGCCGAAAATATTAATTTCTTAAGTTGTTAAATATTGGATCTCTTTGTTGAATCAGAAGCCTTAGTGATTTAGTTCTCTCTATAGAATGTACTTTGTTTGGATCTATTCTCTTGTTATCGGATCATATGTCATTGGAGTTATTATTTTCATTATTGGGTTCGTCTCATTTGCTCATTATACGTGGTTGATTCATGAGTGAAGTTGATATCTATTTTTAATAATTTGGCCGTAAGTGTTGAGCTGGAAAAAACCTTTGGTTTGATTAATGGTATATTTCATCCACACATTTATTTCCATAATTTATGACCTTACAACAATCGCAAACATAGGAAACGAACAATTTTGAACATTGTAACTTGCTTTAAACGCCTCTTAATGGAATTACCTTCCTAAAACTCGGGTGCGTATTGATGCGACCCAAATCCAAATCTCGATGAAGTCAAAATGTGTTGATAAATCACGGGTGCATTTATTGCGACGGGGTTTGAAACACGTTTTCGCGACATCGTAATTCTTAAAAATAAATAATGATAGAAAAGAGGTTCACTAATTGAGACGAGCCTCACCGCGAAAAAAAATAAATAAATACGGGGCCCTCAATAAATGGTTATTAAAAATGATTAGAATTTGGGATGGCCGTTTAGCAAACTTCATGGCTTTTCCCCAGAATAATATTACGTGAGAATCTTTAGGTGCGATTTAATTAAATCACTTTCTTAAACCCGGGTGCGCATTGATGCGACCCAAATCCAAATCTCGATGAAGTCGAAATGTGTCGATAACCACGGGTGCATTGATTGCGACGCGGTTCGAAACGCATTTTCACGACGTCACAATTCTTCTACAATAATACTATAATAAAAGCGGTTCAAAATTAAATAAAAGGCATATGAGCTAGCAGGTATTAAAATCAGATAAAATCAAATACAACAGTTAAGCGACCGTGTTAGAATCATGGAACACGGGAATGCCTGACACCTTCTCTCGGGTTAACAAAATTCCTTACTCGAATTTCTGGTTCGCGGACTGTTAACAGAGTAATAAATTTCCTCGGTTCGGGATTAAACCGGTGACTTGGGACACCATTAATCTCTCAAGTGGCGACTCTGAATAATTAATAATCAAAATCCCGTTCCGATTGTCCTTTAATTGGAAAAACTCCTTTACTCCCTTTCCGGGGGTGTAGGTGAAAAAAAGAGGTGTGACAGCTCTGGTGACTCTGCTGGGGAACTAACCCAGAATCTCTGGTTCAGGGTTCAGAATTCGAGCTTAGATAAATTGTTGTAGTTGATTATATCTGATTTTCATCATGTTTCGTGCTGAATGTGTTAAATGTTAACGCTTTGATATTATCTGAATTGTATAAACTGTGCTGACACTCTTCTCTCTTCACCTCCGGGGATGTGCTTACTGGTTGAGACTCACTATTTTGTTAGTGTCATGCCTTGAAATAAGAAAGAGGTCGGACAAGTTCCGAAGCCGGGTGGCCTTTTGGTTCCCGGTAAGTTGCCCCCTCCTCGACTCGAGTTGTCCGCTCGGGTACACAGTCTAGAACACTGACCTAGGTTTTTGAACATAGAATAACGTGACTTCATGCCGGATCCCTAGTAGGAATGCTTATTTGCATCACGATTCATTTGACTTCGGGGACTCAACACAGGGGTTGGGTCCGTCTAGGACTAGCAACCTGAAATGAAAAGACCATCCTGATGCATCCTACTTGCTCTGTACATATATTTGTTTCAAACCTGCATGTTGACCGGTTTCTGAATCTCGGGAATGTTGGAAATTGAGAAAAAAAAGAAATGAGAGGAAAAAAATGAAGGTAAATATCAGTTAGGGAGTTAATTGATTATTTTAGAAATAAAAATCAATTACTGGCGAAACTCTGCCGAAATTTCGACAAAAAGGAAATAATTTATTTTGCTTTACTAAGAAAAAAAAACAAGGAAAAATAGAAAGAAAAAAAGGGGTCTTTTATTTTTGGAAAGTTGGTTGTTGAAAAGAAAGTATAAGAAAAGTTTTTGTTTCAGTTTGAAAAACATAAGTTGTTTCATTATTTGTTGAAAAAGGAAAGAAAAAAAGAAGAAAGTCTTTTATTTTAGTTTGGAAAATAGGTAGTTTTATTATCTGTGAAAAAAAAGGGGCGTTATTTTTAGTTTGGAAAAATAGGTTATTTTTATTTGTTGAAAAGAAAAAAGGAAAAAGAGAGTCTTGTTTCTAAAAATAGTTTTTATTCGCTTATGAAATACCAAAAATAAAAATGGGAAAGAGTCATGTTTTAAAATAGTTCGGTTAATTTGCACGAACTACGCATGGTTTGATTCTCACAGGGCGTGAGATACGTAGGCAACCCTCGTCGGGTCCAACCTCCCCTTTGCAAAAATAACCAAAAAATATCAAAATTTTAATTTTTGTCATAAACAAACCAGGTGATGCCGTTTTTGTCAAAAATAGCTAAATGTTCCCAAACGGGGCGCCGGAAGGCTGACTTTGTATAAACAGCCACCTTTAGTCATATTTTGATTTTTGACCCTCACAACCTTAAAATCTTTGCCCCCGAGGTGCAGGAAGGCCATGTTTGCGATACCGGGTCATTTTTTTAATTTTGAAAATAAACAAGAAAAGAGTTAGTGGTCAAGTGAATACCGTTCGGATTTTTGGGTCAAAGTTGGCATATAGGGGAAGGAATTTGTCATTTTGTTTTTGGGTTTGTATTTCTTTTGATCAGAGTATATGGGTCATTTGATTTTCGAGTCTGTATTGCATCGTTAAGTTGGTCAGTTTTGTCATTATTATGAAAATGGAAAATTCCAAAAATATTTTATTGTCGTTTACCTTTTATTTGCGAGAACTACACACGGTCTGATTCATGCGGGGTCATGATACGTAGGCAATCTCCATAAGATTTGACCGCAACCAAAAAAAATGAAAAATGAAAAATGGAAAAGAAGAATTGGAAAAAATGGGAAAAGATGTTGTGAATAATGAGGACCGACCCAATCCATTCTAACATGTTTTGTGTTGAATTGTGAAGAAAGTTGAGGTGGTCGGTTGTGGTAAGCTGGAAACACAAAATCCAAGGAAAATGATAACTGACATCGAAGCTGTTACGAGTGCTCAAGAGACTCAGGGTCAGAGGGTTCAACAAGGGTCTACTGTGGTTGAGGAAAATAGAACACTGAAACAACAAATGACCAAAATGCATCAAGCCTGGGCCAATGTCCAAGGACAGCCTTGTCACGAGTCACAATTTGCTACACAGCAAGAACAGTACCACTCTCCCGAGTACCATTCGTACTCGTTTGAGCTTCCTGTAAACATCGAGAAGCCTGCCCGAAAGAGAGTACAGGAAGAAATAACCCAAAGAGTGAAAAGATTAGAACAACGGTTGAAAAAACACGCAAGCAATGGCAGGTCAAAAGAGCGTTGCCTTCAGAGATCTATGCATGTTCCCCGATGTCCACTTCCCTCCTGGCTTCAAGGTTCCCAAATTTGAAAAGTACAATGGATATGGAGACCCCATAGCCCACCTGAAAAGGTATTGCAACCAATTGAGAGGTGTGGGAAGAAATGAGGAATTGCTTATAGCTTATTTTGGGGAAAGCCTCATGGGAGTAGCATCTGAATGGTTTTTGAATTAGGACACATCTTGCTGGTACGTCTGGGATGACATGGCACGAGCCTTTGTCAAACAGTTTCAATACAACATCGACATCGCCCCAGACCGCATTTCCCTTTCTAACCTAAAAAAGAAACCAACTGACAGTTTCAGGGAATATGCCATCAAATGGAGAGGGCAGGCAGCTAGAGCTAAGCCACCCATGGATGACCACGAGTTAATCACTGTATTTCTACAGGCTCAAGAGCCAGATTATTTTCAATACATGACGTCCGCAGTGGGTAAATCCTTCCCGGAAGCAATCAAAATGGGAGAAATGGTGGAGAACGGTCTTAAGACAGGCAGAATTATAAGTCAAACAGCTCTCAAAGCTGCAGCTCAAGCTGTCCAAATTGAATATGGTAACACGAATGAGAGGGATGAAGAAATCATGGTGATATCAGGGTCGATAAGAGGTCCTGGGGGAACATCTCGAAGGTATGTGCAGCCTCATCAGGTTTTCCATGACCCCCCTAAGCATTACTATCCACCTCCGAACCCCTCATACTCGCCACCAAATCACCTAAGAAAGCGAGCACGAGTATCACAAAATCTCCACCAGCCTCCGTAAAATTTTCAATTACCTTGTAACCCACATCCAAGCCAGGGGTATAGAAGGGAACAAAAGTTGAAAGATAGTTTTACACCAATAGGAGAGTCTTATGCAAGCTTATTGGAGAAGTTAAAACAACATGACATGATTGCACCCATTACTCCAAATCAGGTGGACTGACGTGCGAGAAGCTTTGACTCATGTAAAAGATGTGAATACCACTCCAATGCTCTGGGGCACAATGTGGAAAATTGTCGGGATTTGAAAAGAGAAATAGAAAGGATGATCCAGGAAAACTTGATTCAAGACAGTGGCACCCAGAATATCACGTTGCATCCCTTACATGAGGAGGCACACTTGGTTGGGATGATGCCCGGTGACATGGGGTATGAGAATACTCTTGGGAACTTGTTGACTGAAGTTGAAAATACTGAAGCAGATAGTGGTCATGGCAATATGGATGCGAAGCATAGTGGCTAAGATGTCGTGCTTCTAATTGGAAAGACGCTCCATTCCTAAGTCAGCTGAGGAGGAGCTTTGGTGGTCCATTTGGCTGTCATTTCTATTGTCCGAATTATTTGCAGGGTTGTAATCCGGATATTGTCTTGTGTTCAAACCCTCCTATCCTTTCATTTTTGTCTAGTTTGTTTAGTCGTAGTAGTTTGTCTAGGTTTGTTTCAGTTCATTCTAGGGTTGCAATCCAGTTTGTTCTGTTTTGTCTTGTTATTCGAATTGTTTCATCGTTTGTCTAATGCAAATTCCGATCTGTTGTTACTCCCAATCATTTTCTTTGTTTAGTTCTTTTCTATCTTTTTGTTTTGCCTTTTGTCGGTTCTAGTGACATGACATGCACGCATAATTCTCAGTCTGATTTTCAAAAGTTGCGAAGCAATGAGACCATTTTGAAAACGATAAGGACACTTGAGGAAATGAGAACAGATTGGGACATTTTGAGATTGTTTGCCCGAACCATGTGAAACTGGGGCAAGTAAAACATAAAAAACCCCGTAAAAGAAAGTTGGCCAAATTGACAGGGGGTCGGTCGTGATAAATAGAGTAAGAGTGTTGTCGAATGACACATTATACCTGACAGATGTAGAAGGAAAATGTGTGGAAATGGCCGTCAATTCCGATGTGGTCAAGAGATGATGTGTATGGTTTCTTTATTCTGATTGTACTTGTTTGTATTTGGCATATTTTGAAGTTTGAAATGACGAAGGCGTTTTGTTCTGCTATTTAAACACGTTACCCTTTTGTCAACCTCGTTGAGCCTTATTTGTTTTCTTTCATACCCCTATTTCGGAATCAACGGTACAATTAAAAAATGCAAGTGTCAGAGATACGCAAATGGAAAAACAAGGGAAAAGAAAAAAAAAGGAAAAGGAAAAAAGGAAAAGGAGAAAGAAAGAAAGAAAGGAAAAGAAAAAAAGAAAAGGGGAAAAAAAGAAAAGAAAGAAAGAGAAGAAAGAAAAAGAAAATGAAGAAAAGAAAGGAAAAAGAAAAAAAAGAAAAAGAAAGAGAGAGAAAGAAAATCGCAACAACGTAGTTTCTATGACGTGAACTACGTTTGACTTGATCCCGAAAGAGTACGTATGCAGCCTCTCTGAGGTTCAGTCATACCAAAACAAAAATCCAAAAGTCCCCAAGCAAGAAACTGGGGCAAAAATTGTGGTTGTTGTGAGAAGTTGGATTCCGAAAGTTGTAATTTTAACCCATTTTGAAATTGTTTTGATCCTTTTATACCCTTTCTTTCTAACCCATCCAAAAGCCTACATTACGGTCCAAAGAAAGACCTTCTGATCAGTCTTTGAGAAATGTCAAGTCAAGCAGGTAAGGTAATTCCTGTCAGGGGCAACACTCCGGTCCAAACAAGGAAAATGAAAATGAGAGAATCTTATTGATGAAAATCCTCATGGGTATCGCAAGGTGATGAAAGCTGAGAGAAATAAAAAATGAGAGAGTCTTATTGGTGAAAACCTTCACGGGCACCTTGAGGCGACAGTAAGTTGAGAGAAAGAACGAAATGAGAGAGGTTTGATGGTGAAAACCCTTTGGGGCACTACAAGCCGAATAAGGAATGCGAATCAAATTGGATAAGCGGAGCAATGAAGCCCAGTTTCACGGCAAAAAGGAACAACAAGAGATGAACATCAGATTTGCTTAACAGAATAGGTCGCAGGTGCATGTCAAGGTCATTAGAGTCGGTATCCACGTCCGATAGGTTTCTACTGTGTAGTTTTCTTGCTAGGAATCATCTCTTTCTATTGTCCTTTACTCTGTTCCTTTGGTTTTGTTTATTTCCCCTTTTTGAGTCTTTTGGTCATAACAAGTGGGGAATGACTTCAAAATTGGCCACAAACTTTCCAATTGCACAAAATGGGGTCACAAGTCAGGAAAAATAACAAGAGCACTGAGCTGGTGATAATCCACATACTTTTGGGATCTTTAAGAAACACAAAGTTTGGTAGATGTCGGTTCAGGAATAATGCAACAGATAGAGGGTATTGGGATTGAAAGGGGAAAAAGGGTATTTCAGTGACATAAATGACGGGGAAAGTGGTTAATCAGTAAACATGCAAGACCTTCAAGAAGAATCAGTTGTCACAGAAAACATATGGGATCAGATAAGAAGACTAGAAGTAATAATTGAGAGATAGTCGTCAAGAAGGGCGGAAGTTATCAGCCAAGTATCAAAAATGGTCGGACCACGCAAAACATGGAAAGGAGAAAACGAAAGCCATCCCAGCGGGAGTACCACAACCAACCACCGTACTTTTAAACTGACAGAATTTTCTTTGATTTGAAACAGGGGAATGGAAATGTTATTGATGGCAGAAAGATATGCTATAGGAGGATTATCAAACTGGGGCAGAAAATGTTCTGTCGTGTTGAAAATTTTCTTGAAGTCGGGTACCCATCTGAAGAACATGAAGGTCAATACAAGTGTTTTTTTTTAAAAAAAAAGAGAAAAGAGAGGGAAGTAGTTTTCAGAAAAGAAACACCAGTTCTAAGAAAGGTAATTTTTGGAGGAATGAAACACTAGTTTTAGGGGAATGGTTTTTGAAGGAGGACAACACCAGTTTTAGCGAAGCAGTTCTGAAAGAAGATAATTCAAGTTAGTGGGTAGATAAAACAAATTTTGAAGGAAAATGGTTAAAAGAAATCTTAGTCTGATGAATTTTTCACCTAAGATAAAGAAATCTTAGTCTGTTGAATTTTTCACCTAAGATAAAGAAATCTTAGTCTGTTGAATTTTTCACCTAAGATAAAAATCTTAGTCCGATGAATCTTTCACCTAAGATAAAGGCAGAAGTTGGAAAAATGAAAGGAAGGCATAATTTGGGAAAAAGAAGGCAGAATTTGAGGAGAAAGAAAGGAAGGCATAATTTAAAGAAGGGGAAGGCAGAAGTCGAAAAAAAGGGAGAGAAAGGAAGGCATAATTTGGGAACAAGAAAGGAAGGCGGAATTTGAAAAAAAAGGAAGTTGGACTTTGGAAAATTAAGAAAATAGGGATTACGCAAAAATGGACCTAGTCTGATGAATTATCTCCTAGAGTCACAATCTTAGTCTGTTGAATCTTTCTCCTAAGATGAAAATCTTAGTCTGATGAATTTTTCACCTAAGATAAAGATAAAGAAATCTTAGTATGTTAAATCTTTCACCTAAGATAAGAAATCTTAGTCTGTTGAATCTTTTTCCTAAGATGAAAATCTTAGTCTGATGAATTTTTCACCTAAGATAAAGTTTAAATTTTAAGATACATTGCGGTTTTTAATTTTTTAAAAGTTGCATTTCAGTCTTATCACAATTCAAGTTTTAGTTCTTATTAGTATGGGGTAACAAACACCCTGTTTCCAAACTGGGGCAGAAAGTTTTCTTTGTTTTATCTATTTTTGTGAAGTCAGGAGCCCGTCTGGATAATAGAGGAATACATTCAATCTCAAATTCAGCAATCAGGAGCCCGCCTGAAGAACAGAGGTGATACAATTCAAATTTTTTTAGTTTTCAATCGATTTCTTTGTCTTTTTGAATTCAGAAGCCCGCCTGAAGAACAGAGGCATACGATTCAAGTTTCGGAAGTCAGGAGCCCGCCTGTATAACAGAGGTATTTAAAGTCAAGTTTTAATCAAATTCTTATTAATATCAAGTAACATGTACCCAGTTTCCAAACTGGGGCAGAAAGTTTTCTTGGTTCGTTTATTTTTATGAAGTCAGGAGACCGCCTGGATAACAGAGGAATACATTCAGTTGAAGCTCAGTAGTTAGGAGCCCGCCTGAATAACAGAGGTGATACATTCAATTTCAAGTTTCAGGAGTCAGGAGTCCGCCTGGAGAATAGAGACATACAATTCAAGTTTCAGCAATCAGGAGCCCGCCTGAAGAACAAAGGTGATACAATTCAAATTTTTAGTTCTCAATTGATTTCTTTGTCTTTTTGAAGTCAGGAGCCCGCCTGGAGAACAGAGGCATACAATTTCAAGATTCAGAAAATCAGAAGCCCGCCTGGAAAAACAGAGGTGATACAATTCAGTTTAGTTTTCAATCAATCTCTTTGTCCATGTTAGAGTCAGGAGCCCGCCTGGATATCAGAGGAATACATTTCAAGTTTGAAGTCCGGAGCCCGCCTGGAGAATAGAGTCAGGAGCCCATCTGGAGAACAGAGGAATACAGTTCAAGTTTTGAAGTCAGGAGCCCACTTGGAGGACAAGGGAAAACAACTCAAGTTTCTAGGGAAAACAGTTTCGAAGGAAGACAGCTCGAGTTTCAAGGAAAATGGTTCAAAGTGTAAGGAAAAAGTGTCAAGTAACAAAGGAGGACAGTTCAGGTTCAGCAATTAGGCGCCCACCTAAAAAAAAGAAAAAAAGAAGGGGAATTCAATTCAGAATGCAATTCAGAAGTTGATGAAGGATGTGAGCTGCTCAAGACACGGCCGAGGTCACAAGCACTACATGACCGGTCCTGACCCAAAAGCTGTAGAAGAATGAGCTAGCACCTGCAGCTAACAAGTGTCAAGGTTCAAATCTAAAGTCTGCATGAAGAACCATTCAAGACTCAAGATCAAGCTTCAGAAGACTTATAGATAGGAATCTTGTAGCTCGTAGTCGATAGGCTTAGCTAGTCTTTTTCATCTTTTGATTTTTGATGTAATAACAGGGACCGCAGACCGGAACCTCGACGGAACGGCACCTCGACCGAATCTCCACCTCGGCATACTCCATCACCTCACTCATCTTTGAACTACACGTGGCATGATTCCTTTATAGCCAAGAATATGTAGGCAGCTCAAATGCCAGAGCTCGGTCACATCCCCTTTTCTCTTAGTCTTAGTCTCTCCAAATAAGGGTCGGGTCAAAAACCTGTCTAGTCAGTCTTTGTCTGAAAACTTTGTACGTTTCCAGTCAAAGAGGGGCAGCTGTAGACATGTGATTTTTGACCCTCCCCAAGATCTTTTATATATTAGAGTAAAATATTTAATTTAGGCATAATATAGATATTTTAAGTAATTTTGACTCTTTCACTTTATTTTAGTACAAGAAAACAAAATTACAACAAAATAATAATAATAATAATAATAAGTTCATTAATATTTGTAGTCATTTTTAATCTAAAAAATATATAAAAAATAGTATCGTATTTTTATTTTTAAGATAATGTTTGAAAATACAAAAAAATAGATTGGTTTTAATGATTAGTTTTGTTTTAATAATTATTTTAATGGTAGGACTAATTAATAAATGGGCGCGTATTTTTAATCTCATTTGCGGCGAAAGAATAGAGCTTGGGCTCGAGCAACTCATCTTTAGGCCTAATTTTGGACCTAGCCCACAATTGCCAAGCCCATAACTCCTAGGCCCACACCCCATAACTCCTATAAAAAAGAAGAAAATAATAAGTAAAGAACGGGGAGGAAGAAGCTGGAAAGCAGCAAAGCTGCGCAACAAAAACGACCCACCCCCACCCGGATCATCTTCTTCACACCCTACCACCCCCCTGATCGTCGTCTTCCCGGACTCACCCCACTATGGTGCTCTTCTTCCTCAGTAACAACCAACGTTCCGCAGCGCTGTAGCAGTGCAAAACCAAACCCTACCCTCTCGTTCATCATTTGCTTGAAGCAGCCATCCATGGCTCGTCGTCGAGCGAAATAACAGACCCCCCCCTTCCCCACGAGTTTATCTTCTCCATTGGAGCTAAAAACGAAGAAGGAGCTGGGGAAAAGCAGCAAAGCTGCGCAAGGAACGACCCCACCCCCGGACGTCGTCTTCTTCACGCGACCCCTCTCACGTCTTCTTCTTCGAACCCCCCATCCCAAGACCAACAGAAATAGCGATGAAGTAGACAAGGGAGCTGTAACTCCATTGCACCTCCATCTTCATCGCCAGCCGTCGAGCTTAGCCGGAAAACCTCAATTTTCATAAAACAGGAGACAGTCACCATCCCTGCTCTCTTCGACCAAAAACCATACAAAACCTAAAAAGAATTGATCCTTTTGGTAGTTTAGTCTGGTTTAAACAGTCTGGTCGAGGTTCGAAATTTGTTGCGGTCTTCGTACGTGGTCCGCGAGATCTGAATGATTTGTTGTTGTATATTTGCGGCTCGTTTGTCAATACATGGAAAAGTTTGTTCGACGTCTCGTTTCAGATTCTTGGCTTGGTCTTTGTTGGTGTTGAGGTAATTCTCCCTAAATTTGTATTTTATTTGCTTTTAATACCTTGAAGTTGCAAGAATGTACATGCTAGGATTTTGAATGGAGATCTGTAAACATTTGTTGCTAAATATGATCTGGACGATATAATTTGATTCAATATTAGGATAATTTAATCCATTTAACCCATGTATTTGCATGAGTATACTAGGTGTTGGTTTGAGCATGCTAGTTATTAATTAAAAAGCTAATTGTGTTATGAGATAAGTCGTATGCGAGGTCCAATTTTGCAGCTATAACCACGTTTTGAATTGCTCGGCCATATCAAATTCTGCCAACATTGGTAGAATAAGCCGAAAATATTAATTTCTTAAGTTGTGAAATATTGGATCTCTTTGTTGAATCAGAAGCCTTAGTGATTTAGTTCTCTCTATAGAATGTACTTTGTTTGGATCTATTCTCTTGTTATCGAATCATATGTCATTGGAGTTATTATTTTCATTATTGGGTTCGTCTCATTTTCTCATTATACGCGGTTGATTCATGAGTGAAGTTGATATCTATTTTTAATAATTTGGCCGTAAGTGTTGAGCTGGAAAAAACCTTTGGTTTGATTAATGGTATATTTCATCCACACATTTATTTCCATAATTTATGACCTTACAACAATCGCAAACATAGGAAACGAACAATTTTGAACATTGTAACTTGCTTTAAACGCCTCTTAATGGAATTACCTTCCTAAAACTCGGGTGCGTATTGATGCGACCCAAATCCAAATCTCGATGAAGTCAAAATGTGTTGATAAATCACGGGTGCATTTATTGCGACGGGGTTTGAAACACGTTTTCACGACATCGTAATTCTTAAAAATAAATAATGATAGAAAAGAGGTTCACAAATTGAGACGAGCCTCACCGCGAAAAAAAATAAATAAATACGGGGCCCTCAATAAATGGTTATTAAAAATGATTAGAATTTGGGATGGCCGTTTACAAACTTCATGGCTTTTCCCCAGAATAATATTACGTGAGAATCTTTAGGTGCGATTTAATTAAATCACTTTCTTAAACGCGGGTGCGCATTGATGCGACCCAAATCCAAATCTCGATGAAGTCGAAATGTGTCGATAACCACGGGTGCATTGATTGCGACGCGGTTCGAAACACATTTTCACGACGTCACAATTCTTCTACAATAATACTATAATAAAAGCGGTTCAAAATTAAATAAAAGGCATATGAGCTAGCAGGTATTAAAATCAGATAAAATCAAATACAACAGTTAAGCGACCGTGTTAGAATCATGGAACACGGGAATGCCTGACACCTTCTCTCGGGTTAACAAAATTCCTTACTCGAATTTCTGGTTCGCGGACTGTTAACAGAGTCATAAATTTCCTCGGTTCGGGATTCAACTGGTAACTTGGGACACCATTAATCTCTCAAGTGGCGACTCTGAATAATTAATAATCAAAATCCCATTCCGATTGTCCTTTAATTGGAAAAACTCCTTTACTCCTTTCCGGGGGTGTAGGTGAAAAAAGGAGGTGTGACATCTATCTTGGCCCTTCTGAAAAGCTCTGAGACACATAAAAATGCCTTAATGAAGGTACTAAGTGAAGCCTATGTTCCCAGCAACATAACAGGAGGCGAAATGGCGAATATGGTGGGACAGGTGTTGGAAAGCCACAAGATCACCTTCCACGAGGATGAGTTACCACCAGAAGGGCTTAGTCACAACAAGGCGTTGCATATCACTGTGCAATGCAAAGATCATTTCATCACCAAAATCTTGGTCGACGGGGGATCCAGCCTCAACATTTGTCCATTGATAACTCTCAGGACATTGGGTAAGGGATTGCACGAGGTCAAAGATGGGGCTATCAGTGTCAAAGCTTTTGATGGATCTCAGAGGTCCACCATTGGAGAAATTAGCCTATGCCTACAGATGGGACCCATATGGTTTGATGTTGAGTTCCAAGTCATTGACGTACCAGCATCCTACAATTTGTTGCTAGGACGACCCTGGATCCACGCCGCTGGGGCTGCAGTACCAACTTTGCATCAAGCTATAAAATTTGAATGGAATCATCAGGAAGTAATCATTCATGGCGATGGTAGCAACCCTATATACAATCGCCAAACCATTTCGATGATCGGAGGCAGAAGAAGGATAGGAGGAGAAACGTACCACCACATCGAGCGGGTCAATGCTGTAGACAAAGACAAGTGGTAGGATAACAAGATCGAAAGCATCCTGAATTGGAGCGGGTATGAACCCGGAAAAGGACTTGACAAGAACCTGCAGGGTATCACCAAACCTATCAAGCTGAAGAAGCACGATACCACTTTTGGACTAGGATATGAGTACACTTGGGAGGAGTTCAACCACTGGTCACCCCCATGGCGCGGACCATACCATCCGCTGGAGCACCCTATACCTCAGTTGGAGCAGACTTTTCAGCCAGCCGACACTTTGTACGGATCAGAGGAAGATGAGGCACTAGTAGCAATAAAGAACATGTTTCAGGGAGATGATATGGATTTTTGTGTTATCTTTGAGGAGGAAGGGGAGGAAGGCCCTTCCATTCAAGCCGTGAACCGAGGGGAACGCCTCACCAATTGGTCGGTCAGGACCACCAGTGCCCGGACATCTTTGGGGTAGCAAGGCTGAACGAGCATCATGCATCGCATCTTTATTTTCTTAGTCGCTTTTCCTTTATGCACTGTCTTTACTTTCAAAAAGAGCTCCGACGTTTCGAACATTTATGAATTTAATTAAAGCATTTTCCAAGTTTATTATATATCTCGCTCTCATTACTTTCCTCTATCATTTACTTTATTTCACACAGCATTACTATTACATATCTTGATGATGAACCAACGACTGTAACTTGCAACGAGGCAACGCAACAAACAGATATAGACTCAGAAGAGGATGAGATACCAGAAGAGGTTGTCAGAGAAGTCGAAAACTTTGAGAATAGGCCTAAGTCTAATTTGGATGAGACCGAGTTCGTTAATCTGGGAGATGCAGAGAATGTCAAGGAAACGCGCATCAGTGTGCACTTGTCACCGGCAGAAAAGAAAGAATACACAGAGTTCTTAAAAAAGTATAAGGATATCTTCGCATGGTCTTATGATGATATGACTGGCCTCAGCACATCCATTGTGGCTCACAAGTTGCCAACAGATCCTACATCCCGCCGGTAAAGCAGAAGCTCAGGAAGTTCAAGCCAGACATGAGTTTGAAGATTAAAGAAGAGGTTACTAAGCAAGTCAAAGCCAGGGTTCTCAGGGTCGTAGAATATCCGACATGGTTAGCCAACATCGTACCGGTACCAAAGAAGGATGGGAAGGTTAGAGTCTGTTTCGACTACCGGGATCTCAACCGGACCAGTCCCAGAGACAACTTTCCTTTGTCGAATATACACATCTTGATCGACAACTGCGCCAAGCATGAGCTGCAGTCATTAGTTGATTGTTTCGCTGGGTACCATCAGATTTGGATGGAGGAAGAAGATGCAGAGAAAACGACATTTATCACGCCATGGGGGATGTACTGTTATAGAATGATGCCGTTTGGATTGAAAAATGCTGGTGCTACCTACATGAGAGCCATGACCACCATCTTTCATGATATGATACACAAAGAGATCGAGGTGTATGTGGATGATGTCATCATCAAATCCAGGAAAGCTACAGATCATATGGAAGACTTGTGAAAGTTCTTCAACAGGTTGAGAAGGTACAATTTGAAACTGAATCCCGCCAAGTGTGCATTCGGGGTTCCTGCTGGAAAATTATTGGGTTTCATCGTGAGTCATCGAGGAATAGAATTGGATCCATCAAAGGTCAAAGCTATCCAAGAATTGCCGCCGCCAAAGAACAAGAAAGACGTGATTAGTTTTCTGGGAAGACTCAACTATATCAGCCGATTCTTAGCTCAGTCCACTGTCATTTGTGAACCCATCTTCAAAATGCTGAAGAAAGACGCCACCACCAAATGGACCGATGAATGTCAAAAGGCTTTTGACAGAATCAAGGAATACTTGTCTACGCTGCCAGTCTTGGTTCCGCCTGAACCAGGAGACCCCTCTTGCTCTATCTCGCAGTGTTGGATGGAGCATTTGGTTGTGTTTTGGGGCAACATGATGGAACAGGGAGAAAGGAGCAAGTCATATACTATCTCAGTAAGAAGTTCACATCGTACGAGGCCTGGTATTCTCTTTTAGAACGCACTTGCTGTGCTCTGACTTGGGTCGTGCAGAAGTTGAGGCATTACTTATGTGCTTACACTACTTATCCGAATGGACCCTCTGAAGTATATCTTCCAGAAGACCATGCCCACTGGCAAGCTCACCAAGTGGCAGATCCTGCTAAGTGAATTCGACATTGTTTACGTAACCTAGAAAGCAATCAAAGGGCAAGCCTTGGCGGACCATCTCGCCGAGAATCCCATAGAAGGAGAATACGAGCCCATAAAAACGTATTTTCCGGACGAAGAGGTATCTTTCATAGGAGAAGATATTGCAGAATCCTATGATGGTTGGAGGTTGTTTTTCGATGGGGCTGCAAATTTCAAAGGAGTTGGCATAGGAGCAGTCCTAGTATCAGAAACCGGTCAGCATTACCCGATATCCGCCAAGCTCAGGTTCCCATGCACCAACAACATGGCCAAATGTGAAGCCTGCATTCTAGGGATTAAACTGGCCATTGATATGAACATTCAGGAGTTACTAGTAATCGGAGACTCGGACCTACTCATACACTAGGTTCGAGAAGAATGAGCAACCAAGAATCCCAAGATACTCCCTTATCTGCATCACATACAGGAATTGAGAAAGAGGTTCAGAAAGACGGAATTCCAGCATATTCCCAGGGTACAGAATGAGTTCGCCGATGCACTTGCCACTTTGTCATCTATGATTCAGCATCCAGATACAAATTTCATTGACCCCATCCAGGTCAATATTCATGACCAACCAGCTTATTGTGCTCAGGTTGAGGAAGAAGCCGACGGGAAACCATGGTTCCACGACATCAAAGAGTATTTGACCAAAGGAGAATATCCAGAGCTTGCCAATGCTACCCAGAAACGCACGCTTCGGAGACTATCCAATAATTTCTTTCACAACGGAGGAATCCTGTACAGGAGGACTCCTGATTTGGGTTTACTAAGGTGTGTCGATGCAAGGGAAGCAACCAAGTTATTGGAGGAAGTACATTCAGGGACCTGCGGACCGCACATGAATGGTTTTGTCTTAGCAAAGAAGATACTCCGAGCAGGATATTTTTGGATGACCATGGAAACGGACTGCATCCAGTATGTCCGAAAGTGCCATCGCTGTCAGATACATGCAGATATGATAAAAGTGCGTCCAAACGAGCTTAATGCAACAAGCTCACCATGGCCGTTTGCCGCTTGGGGAATGGATGTTATCGGTACAATCGAGCCTGCCACATCAAACGGGCACAGGTTCATCTTGGTAGCAATTGATTATTTTACTAAATGGGTTGAAGCAGCATCATACAAAGCAGTTACCAAGAAGGTGGTAGCAGATTTCGTCCGCGACCGCATTGTTTGTCGGTTTGGAATTCCAGAGTCAATCATCACCGACAACGGTTGCAATCTTAATAGCGACCTGATGAAGACAATGTGTGAGACTTTCAAGATCAGACACAAAAACTCTACGGCTTACAGACCACAGATGAATGGAGCCGTATAAGCAGCCAATAAAAACATCAAGAAGATACTAAGAAAGATGATCGAGAGGCACAAACAATGGCATGAGAAGTTTCCATTCGCCTTATTAGGTTATCGTACCACAGCCTGCACATCAACTGGGGCAACTCCCTACATACTGGTTTATGGTGCAGAGGTGGTCATTCCCGCTGAGGTAGAAATTCCCTCATTAAGGATCATACAAGAAGCCGAGTTAGATGACGCAGAATGGGTAAAAGGTCGCTACGAGCAGTTAGCCCTCATAGATGGAAAAAGGATGAATGCAGTCTGTCACGGTCAGTTATACTAGAACAGAATGTCCATAGCCTTCAACAAGAGAGTTAAACCAAGGAAGTTTACACCAGGGCAGCTGGTGCTGAAGAAAATATTTCCACAACAAGACGAAGCCAAAGGGAAATTCTCTCCCAATTGGCAGGGCCCATACATGGTTCACCGAGTTCTAACCGGAGGAGCCCTTATTCTTGCAGAAATGGATGGAGACGTCTGGCCGAAGCCGATCAACTCAGACGCAATAAAGAGATACTATATTTGATTGTATGCTTTCTTTATGATGTAATTTGAACTACACCTGACCTGATTCCCATTTAAGAGAGGATATGTAGGTAGCCCTATGGGTTCGGTCACACTTTAATAGAAATCCCATTTTCCCCCGCTATTGGAACTGGGGCAGAATTTTGAGGAGGACCCTCTAAATTCCAAAGTCAGTTTGTCAGTTTTCGCATCAGCACCAAACCAGTAAACTGGGGCAGAATTTTGAGGAGGACCCTCAAAATTCCGGAGCAAGCAATGTTGTCGTGTCTTGAACCACGTTGTAGTTGTTGGTTCATCCCAAAATAAAATTATTCTTTTTACCTATATATACATGCACTGGCATTATATTCACTAAGTCATGCACGAATATCATTTGGATCGCATCGTTTAGCAATGCTACCCCAATGATACGTAACGTCAGGAGCCAAGGGATGCAAACTAACCTTTCCCCTCTGCAGAACTCATGATTTTTCTTTGGATGTAGGAACCCAGATCGCAATGCAAAACGCATTCACTCTTCAAAGTCGAAACCCTCGAAACAATCACTCAACTCACAAAGTTCTACTATCTACACCCAACATTCCCCAGCAGTCATGATAGCGCAACCGCCTATCAACTAAGAAAATTACTACTATTTGCTCCTTTACATTCCCGCACTGCATAAGGCTACTTTTTGTCTTTCGAGACTAAGCTCTGTCTCCATATGCATTCTTGCATAAGGCTATCTATCTGCCTTCCGAGACTAAGCTCTGTCTCCATCTGCATTCTTGCATAAGGCTACTTTTCTGCCTTCCGAGGTTAAGCTTTACCTCCATCATCACCTGCATAAGGCTACCTTTCTACCTTCCGAGGTTAAGCTCTACCTCCATATCGCATAAGGCTATCTATCTACCTTCCGAGGTTAAGCTTTACCTCCATATTGCATAAGGCTATCTATCTGCCTTCCGAGGTTAAGCTCTACCTCCATATTGCATAAGACTATCTATCTGCCTTCCGAGACTATGCTATGTCTCCATCTTCATTTTTGCATAAGGCTATTCTCTGCCTTTCGAGGTTAAGCTCTACCTCCATATTGCATAAGGCTATCCATCTGCCTTTCGAGACTAAGCTCTGTCTCCATTCTTCATGTCTGAAATATCGCCACTCTATTTAAATTTTCAAACGACTGAAATATGGCCACCTGCATTTTTAAACTCTCGTTCTGGCTGAAAGATCGCCACCCTTTGCATTCATTTGGCTGAAAGATTGCCACCTTCTAATGGGCTGAAAGATCGCCAACCTATTCAAAGGCGTCATAGTTCGGAGGCACCATCCGCATAGCCCGAGAACACCATTTCATGGCCTGCGAATCTTTATTTTATGCTCTTCATGGCCGAGGACATCATAGTCTGAGGACGTCATCCTAACCGTCCAAAGACAGCATTCATGGTCCAACGGGAGTTTGCATCACGTTTAAATTATGCAATATATACGCACATCGCCCATTTGCAGGTACTCCGGCTGACTCACAGTTGTCTCCGCAGGAGCAATGCCCGCTCCAGCTCTCTGTATCCTATCCGATTCCAGACACCCTCTCAAATCTGACCATTGCATCCGTCTTTTCGAATTTCCATCGGCATATTCCGCCAATGGTTCCTGAACTACATATGACCTGATTCCTGTAAAACCAGGGATATGTAGGCAGCTCAGAAATCATAGCACGTTCAAAATTCTTCTACAATTTCCAATTCCGGTCAAAATTGGTTATCTTATCTTTACCCGACAACTCTTTCATCCTCCTCGGGTAAAGAGAGGCAACTGTTAATACCCAATTTTTTCCTATGTATTTTTATACTCAAAACACTTTCAAAATAGCATTTATATACATATACAAGCATCCCCAAAGGCTTTGGTATTTTTTTCCAAATTTTTAAAGATTTTTAAAACCAATTTACGACCTATTTTGCACTATAAAATCCAATAATTATTCCCAAAACTTGTCATTTTGGTGAATAATTTATTTTATTCTCACATTTATACAACAATATAATTTACATTATTTTTGCATAATTTTACAAGTCCATTTGTTATTTTTAAACTAAAATTGCATGAAATTGCAATTTTAGCCTATTTCTTGATTTAATAGAATTTTTAATCCCAAAATCATTTCTAATATTTTTAAATTAGTACCTACATATTTTTTATCAACCAAATATTTTTAATTTGATTTATTAACATCTTTTACTATTTTTATAAATTCAAAAAGGAAAAATGGCTATTTCAATTTCAGCCTCTTTTGGATTTCAATTACAGCCTAATTCTAACCCCCCAATTCCCAACCCAATTTCATTTCTACCCGACCAATACCCAATTAATTTACCCGATCCAGCTTTGGCTCAATCTGAGCCGTTGATCAAAGGAGATCAACGACTCGGATTCATTTTCCTAAAATAAATCCTAATTACCGCCCCAAACCCTTCACTTCAGAGACCGTTCTCTCTCTCTCTCTCTCTCTATGATAATGTTTTCTCTCCCTTCCCTCTAGAATCTTTTGGTTCTCTCTTTCTTCTCCGATGGACTTCGTCGCCTCTCCGGCCAACTCCATTCTCACTTCTATCGACCTCTAGCCGACATGAAACCTCGTCTCGTTGCTTCTCTCCAAGCTTTGAAGCCCCCAGAGACTTCCACCATGAAAGGCGGTCCCTGGAAACCTTGTTTGGCCTGTCTCTGACTTTCTCTCCGGTGGTTTTCAGTCCGATGGTGCTTTAAACTCCTTTGTTAACGAGTTTCACGGCCAGGTTTCTCATCTCACTGATTTTATTGCAAACCCTAATTTTTTGCCTAAATCTGTTAATCTATGTCTTTTTAAACAATTGGTTTAATCTTGGTGTTCTACACTACTTGCCACTCGATATCTTCGATTAGCTCAAGTTTTAAAATGTTCTTGTTCCTCTTTTCAAAACTAGGGTTTCCGACCCCTTTTTAAATCACTATGCTTCTGTTTCTTTTGGGTATTATGTGATTACTCCTATGTTATTTGCTTGATACCTTTTGTTTCTGAGTTCCATGTCTTAGATCTTTTCTAGGGTTCCAACTTCCTACTGTTTTATGTGATTTCTTACCTAGGGTTCTTAATTCTGAGATTATTGTGTATAAATATGTTTGAATATTCCTCTTTACTGAATATGCTGTCAATTCCGAGCATCTCTTTGAATCCCTGATTTGCATGTGTTTGCCTTAAAGGTTCTTACACTAATTTTTCAAAATATTTTCTTACTTGTGAGTCGTTTTCTATATTTGATACTGATTCCCTCTAATTCTGGTCTTGTTCGTGGTTCTTTGATTGATTTTTAGAGTTAACTTATATTTTTACCATATTTGTGCACTTTAACATATTTTTTAAGTATTCAGAATAAATTTTCCTTGTTCTAAGCATCGTGTAACTAGCCTTTATTGCGTACAACATGCTTACTGCTCTTGTTATGGTATAATCAGTCATCTGACTGATTCTTTCCTTACCGGATAGTCTGTACTCCTATTCGAATAATGAGTCCCTGATTTAACTGAATTAGGACCTGTGATTGATTCAATTTGGTACTATTTCTATAATTATATACTCACTACCCTGTTCTCTACTATTTTCAAAAACTATAAGTACTACTCTTCCTTTCTCACTTAACAGAGACACACAGAGACACACACAGATGAACAGAATCATTTTCTGAACTCTCTCTTACACAAAATATTCAGTACTCTCTTTTTGTTTCACACAATCTCTCTCCTCTTGTGACTACTGGTTGCTCCACTAGTTAGAAATTCAGGCTGAGTTTTAGACTATTTCACTGTTCCATTATATTGCTGCTCACTTCTACTGCTGCTCGCTTCTGCTATTGCTGCTCACTCTTGCTATTGTTGCTGCTTCTCTATACTGCTGCTCTCTCTCTGTACACTCTCTGTATATTGTTGCTCACTCCTTGCAAAATGTTGCTCACTATCTTACATATTATAACTCACTACTGTCCTGCATTACTTTTGCCTTCAACTGGTATGTCTCCTATTTGATTTATAGCCCCAAAAGCAATATGTTTCTATTTGTGTTACACTTCCTTTTGTTTCTTGCATTTTTCTACTTATGGTTTTGCTGTGCTTACTGTAATTAGCATGCCTCTGTGTTGATTAGTATGCCTATCTTAATCTGGCATGCCCATTACTCCCTTTGTCTGTCTCCTGCATGTTTCTCCTTATCCCCTAATCCCAGTACATTATTAGCATATATTAAGGACCCTTTAGCTATTAAGTAACCCTAAACCTCCTCTTGATGTGTGAATCTGTCAATCTAATGTTGTTAAGCCCCTGACCCCTTTGTGTGGAACCTGCTTGATTGTTTAAGTTCTGAAGTGCTTCTCATGATGTTCTTTGTATATGTAACTGTGTTCTTGCTTGTGAGTTATTTGTTCCCTTCCCCCCTGCCCTGTTGGTGTTCCCTGAGTACTGTGTGACTCTTTTCTTTCAAAACTAGTTCCATATTAACTGTTTTCAAACTCAAGTGATTACTTTTCTCTCAAAACTGTTTTCATGTGAATCCTCTTTCAATTGTTTTCAACTTAACTTCTTCAAATTCCATCACAATCTCACTACTCTTAGAACTTAGGTTCTACCCCCTTAGTGTAAGCATTGCTTTGGGTACCTTGAGTACCCACTGAACTTTGATGCACAAGGATGGTAATTCTACACTTGCACTTGTCTTGTTAATTTGTTTCGGGTGCCTGGTAATGGCCATGGGTCCCAATGGACCCTTAGGGAGCTTTGCCGCACCCCAAACCTTGGTGAAAGGCTGTGAAACTCGAAAGAAGTGAGGTTGGAAGATTGGGCCTGGTTGAAGGCTCCCTATAGAATAACTTCTTATTTTTTTACTCTTCATTACTGTAATTTAAGCGTCGTGGTCTGTAATAATTTGTAACAAATAATTGGGGTTATAGTGAAAATTGGGAGGGTTATGCATGCTTAGTTTAAGGGTTACGGGTAGAAAACATGCTTGTAGGGCTTTACTTATTTGTGCAATAGATATCCTGCATAGGACATGCATCTCACACGATTAGAAATCCTGTTTTAGGCTCTTTTACTTTCAGCTTGTTATACTCACTTTGTAATCACAATTAGTTAGTAACCAACAAACTACAGTTATAAAGATTGCTACTGCATTTAGGGACCATGTTTTAGGAGTTTTATGTGCATTAGACATCATGTTACTTTGGATCTTCGTTTGAGTTGCAATTGTTGAACGTCTCACTAGTTTGTCTAATTTAACAACACAAGTCTGATGAACTGTGTCTTCTTCTTAAAACTGGATTAATATGCATGCTCACCTTTCAAGTAGGTAAAGCATATGACGCCTAGTCAAGCCTTAGGCCTAATAAAATCGATTAATCACGTTCAGCCTCTTTAACTTTCTGAATTCTACCTCTTTGAAGCTTTCTTTGTTTTTCTACTAAAGCTCCGCCCTATTTTTGAGATAATAACATCTATTCTATATGTTTTCTACTAGGTTATCTTTCCTGTCCAAAATCGTGCTATTCTTACAACTTATTATGATACTGCATCCTTAATACTTCTGCTATAATTTACAGAATATGTTCAATGTGTTTCTTACTAACTCCTGAACTACTATATACCTACTGCTATTTTTTAGTTATACTTCTGAAAATTTCGATCAAACTTTTTGATTTCTGCCAAAACCTATCTTTATTATTCCCACTTTTAACTCTCATTTCCTTAGACCTTAAATGTGATTGAGACGTGCTAATCATGTGTGCATCTGTGGAAGGATATTTGAGCCTTTTGCATGCCTTTATATGATTCCTTACATGAAGTCCTATTTATTTTTGCATGTCGCCTAGTGTTTTGACCTTTAAACCTAAGGGTTCAGTCTAGTCCTTACCTTATAAGAATAGTGGTCCTAAATGCCCTCTAGGACCTATAGGACGGGACGGGTAATAGCACGCAATAAGCATTCGTGACCAATCCACACGCTTAAATAACCTTTACGGGGAGGGAAGGGTAGAATATGGAGATGATGACGGTGCGCTAATATCTCGTGTGAGAATGATTGCTGGGTATTGCACCAAAGTGATCCATATTATATTTAAACCTAGGACCCCTTCTCTCCTTCTTTAATTATTGATGTTTTCTTAAATTAATGTTTTCTTCAACTAAGCTTTTCAAAATCACTTGTGTCTTTCTTCTTTCAAAAATTTTCAACTTGTTTATACTTCCTATGTGCAAACTTTACTTGTTTATTCCTACTCTTCTTAAAGTCACAACTAAGCACGGCCGGGAACTACACTAGTGGATCTTGAGGGGTGCCTAACACCTTCCCCTCGAGATAATCTCAAGCCTTTACCCGAACTCTGGTTTTTCTTTCAAATTCTTCTTCTTTTCTTTTAAAGTGTCCTAATGCACTATAATCATTAGGTGGTGACTCTTCAAACTCCTTAACCCGATTCCTCAAAAGGGAATAAGAGTTGCTTTGTCCATAATGTCGTAAACCCGACTTCGCCTTCTTTTAGGAGGGAAAAAGGGGGCGTCGACATGGGTATCTCAGGATCAAGCGGGGTTTCTTTCACTACATTCCAGCTTCGAGGGGCTGCATATGATTGGTGGTGCACCTATGAGTTAGACAGTCCAGATGCGGCTGCTTCACTGACTTGGGCTCAGTTTTCGGATCTGTTCCTGAGAGAGTATGTTCCTCAAAGCCTCAGGGACGCATGGCGCATGGAGTTTGAGCATTTGCACAATGGTGCTATGACTGTTTCAGAATATGCTGTCCGTTACACTAATTTGGCTAGGCATGCACCAGCCTTGGTTGCTATTGTCCGTGAGAAGGTTTGCCAATTTGTTGAGGGCCTTATTCCCAGCATCAGATCTAGCATGGATCGAGAGTTGGAGATGGATATTTCTTATCAGCATGTGGTGAACGTTGCTAGGAGGATTGACGGTATACATGCTAGGGAGA
The DNA here is from genome assembly GCF_000715075.1 of Nicotiana tabacum. Classification (NCBI taxonomy): domain Eukaryota; kingdom Viridiplantae; phylum Streptophyta; class Magnoliopsida; order Solanales; family Solanaceae; genus Nicotiana; species Nicotiana tabacum. The sequence continues at coordinate 6,575,756 of NC_134086.1, forward strand.
GAGAGAAGAGGGAGGCCAAAGAGGTCTCGAGAGTCAAGCCATTATTCCGGTGCCCTTACCCCAGCTGCTCGTCGCCATGGTAGGGGTTATATGAGTCGGCCCGTTTATTTAGCTCTTCCAGTAGCCAGTTGTGCTCCAGCTCCTCCCGGATCTCAGAAGCCTTAATATGTACCTCCGATTTCTAGCGCGTCTCCTGCGCGGGGTGCTTTCAGAGGTCAGTCCAGCAGACCTAGCCTGAGCTCGTCACAGCCACCACATCCTCCTAGGGCTTGTTTTGAGTGTGGTGACACCCGCCATATGGTGAGGGATTGCCCTAGACTTGGAAGGGGTGTACCTCCACAGATTTCTCAGCCACAGCGTGCCCGGCAGAGCTCTTAGGTTATGATTACAGCTCCAGTTGTTACCCCACCTGCTCAGCCAGTTAGAGGTGGAGGTCGGGGAGGTAGAGGTCGCCCTAGAAGGGGAGGCCAGGCTAGATACTATGCCCTTCCTACCCGTACCGAGGCTATTGCCTCTAATTCTGTCATCACAGGTACTATACTGGTTTGTCACAGAGAGGCATCGATTCTATTCGATCCAGGCTTTACTTATTCTTATGTGTCCTCTTATTTTTCTCTGTATTTGGGTGTATCTCGGGATTCATTGAGTGCCCATATTTATGTTTCTATTCTTGTGGGAGATTCTCTTGTTTTGGACCGCATTTATCGGTCGTGTTTGGTTGCCCTTACTCGTTTTGAGACCAGAGCCGATTTATTGTTACTCAGCATGGTTGATTTTGATATTATATTGAGCATGGACTGGTTGTCGCCCCATTATGCTATTCTTGATTGTCATGCCAAAACCATGACGCTGGCCATGCTAGGTATACCGCGTGTCGAGCGAAGGGGTGCTTTAGATTACACTCCCAACAGAGTTATTTCTTTTCTTAAAGCTCAACATATGGTTAAGAAGGGTGTGATGCGTATTTAGCTTATGTGAGAGACGTCAATATTGATACTCCTTCAATTGATTCAGTTACAGAAGTACAGGATTTTCTCGATATGTTCACAGCCGATCTTCCAGGCATGCCGCCTAATAGAGATATTGATTTTGGCATTGAACTGTTGCTGGGCACTTAGCCCATTTCTATTCCTCCGTATCATATAACTCCTCCTGAGTTGAAGGATCAGTTACATGAATTGCTTGATAAGGGCTTTATTCGGCCCAGTGTATCACCTTGGGGTGCGCCAGTCTTGTTTGTGAAGAAAAAAGATGGTTATATGCGTATGTGTATTGATTATTGCCAGTTGAACAAAGTTACAGTGAAGAAACATTATCCTTTGCCTCATATTGATGATCTCTTTGACCAGCTTCAGGGTGCACGTGTGTTTTCTAAGATTTATTTGCGCTCAGGTTATCATCAGTTGAAGATTCGGGAGCCAAATATCCCGGAGACTGCCTTCAGGACTCGGTATGGACATTATGAGTTTCTTGTTATGTCATTTGAGCTGACCAATGCCCCAGCAACCTTTATGCATCTGATACACGGTGTATTCCGGCCATATCTTGACTCTTTTGTCATTGTCTTTATTGATGACATTCTGGTATATTCCCAGAGTCGGAAAGATCATGAGTAGCATTTGAGGACTATGCTTCAGACTTTGAGAGAGAAGAGGTTATATGCAAAATTCTCGAAATGTGAATTTTGGTTGGATTCAGTGGCATTCTTAGGCCACGTGGTATCGAGTGAGGGTATTCAGGTGGGTTCGAAGAAGATAGAGTCCGTACAGAGTTGGCCCAGACCATCCTCAGCTACAGAGATTTGTAGTTTCCTTGGTTTGGCATGGGTTTTCACCGATTGCAACCCCGATGACCAGGTTGACCCAGAGGGGTGCTCCGTTCCAGTGGACGGAAAAGTGTGAGGCAAGATTTCAGAAGCTCAAAACAGCTTTAACCACAGCCCCAATTTTAATATTGCCTACAGATATTTGAATAGGAATGAACACAAAGTCCAACTATTGACTCGATTAATAGGATTTCATCAAGCTTTTGTGATAATTCGAAATTAGGTACAAAAATAAAGTTCAATTATCACAAACCAACACCTAACTATAAGATATTTGATAAAAATGGCTTCCTATTAGATACAAACCAAGTACAGCTCCTAAAAGAGTATTACAAACAACCAACAAGATACAGTGCATCGAATAAACTTAGAATCATGTAATTTAGGAGAAATGAAGCTAAAATAATGAATCAGAACATGTTGAAGACATGCTTTAAACTTCCAGGTTTCATTTCATACTTCTAACCAAAGCTTCACATGAGGTAGAATTGAGAGAACATGTACCTGGGAATAAGGGGAAAGCAAAAGAAATAAGGAATCAGTAGACAAGTAGCAACTGAAATCAATTCAGATCTCAGCAATGCAACAGTAACCCCAGTAGCACAGCTCAAAAACCAAATTTTAAAGAACCCGAACTCAAGCCATTATAACCAAGGTGCATGACTTTGACATTTTCAGAAGCTTAAAAAATCAAACGAAATCAGAAGACTCAAATAAGCAGAATTTGAGCAATTTTCAAACAAATGATGCAAGGAATTCAGAACCTTTTTTTTCAAGAATTCAGTCGTTTCAGCTTTTCGATGTTTTTAATCCCTAAAAAAATCTCTTTTGAACCCTACGTAAGGATGCCTTTATAGGCAAGGTTTTAGGGATGCAGAAATGAGCTAAGTTTTGCACCTAAGACCTTTTGCAATTTTCATTTTTGCTTAAGTATCCTTAGTGTAAAAATCAGATTTTCAATCTAGTCCCAAGCCAGCTTCTGGGAAGCTTCCTATTTTAGTTATAGAGAGATTCCCTACTTAGATTTCCTAGATTACCCCCTAATACCACTGTTTTACCTCAGAAAACTCATGAATCATGGGTCAAATTGACCTAATGGTTAAACCAAACATGGTCTCAATTCTGACCCAATAACCTAAATCAAACCCCTATTGGAATGAAGTCTGAAATGGCTTCGAAGCCCAAACAGCAAAATGAAACCAACTAAATCAGTAACAAAAGAAAATACAAACGATTTCAAAAACTAAAACCTAAAATAATTGATTGATTAGCACAAATGGGCAAGGAATTAACTAAGTTAATAAATCAAAATAACCTAACTAAACTAAACTAAAGTGACTAACATAAAAGATGGGGGAAATCAGAAGCTTAACTATGACATTAGTAAAACTCAACCAGCCAAGAAAATCGGAGAAACAAGCTTTTTTTTACGATTTAAAAAAAAGTAGAGGGAACAAACAAACAGAAAACAACTCAAACTTAGAAATTTGGTCAAGTTTAAAACAAAGGAAAAAGAGAAGAAAAGAAGAGGAACAAAAGGTGAAATAAAACCTAAACGGGCCCACAAATGAAGTGAAACTCACAGATTAAACTTGAGATTGTACTTGATATCCTGTCTCACACGAAACTGATGCTAGTCACTTGTTCTCAGTCAAGAATGAACGAAGGGCATCAGTTTTGTAGTGAATCAGCCCTCTCATCATGAGAAACACAAGCATGGGTCGATGCATGCCGCCAGGTTCAACAGGAATTGGTTTTGAACATTTAGGGCTCGAATTCGGATTTAAGATTCGAGGAGCTCTGGGTAGGTTCGAGGGAAAACAGTGATGGATTAGGTATGAGGGGGTCATGGGGGTCGTGTGGTGTTAATTTGGGTCATTTGGGACTGGCTCCACCACCGGAGATGGCAAGGATTTGAGGGCGGCTCTCTAGGGTTCGTGGTCTTAAAGGGGAGATGAGGTGAGAGACTAGTTGGGGGGGAGGGGGAAGTGTTCAGACACTTTTATTCTAGAACAGACCGTAGTTCACAGCTGTTGGATTAAAGGGAGATCAATGGCTCAGATTAAAAATGATCGAAACTGGGTTGTTTGGTTCTGAGCAGAATTTGGACCGGGTTGGGGGCGGATCTGGGCTTGTTTGGTCAGGTATTTGGACGAGTTTCAGGGAGTTCGACTTGGGCTTGGGGAATTCTAATTGATTTGGCCCAAAATCTAATTTCCTAACTCTTTTGTTCTTTTCTTTTTTTAAAAAAAAAAAATCTTTTTCTTTTCAAAATTGAAAAAAATAAAATATAAATATAAATTAATTCCTAACACAAATTATCCTACCAAACTAAATTAATTAATTCTAAAAAATAATTACCACAAATAATTAAATACCAAATTAAAAGCAAACTACCAAAATTTGAAGCTAAAAATCAAAAAATGCAAAATAAGTTATTTTTCGTGATTTTTTCAGTTTTGTAAAACATTAATTTACTAATTAATCTAAAAATATAAAATTAAATCCTAAATTCAATGCGTAATATTTTTGGTATTTTTCATGATTCAAATAAAACTTAAACATGCACAAAAATGCAAACATTTAAATAAAATTTTATAACAATTCCTAAAATGGCAAATAAGTAACAAAATCTATTTTCTTGGGACTTTATAGGAGTATTTCGTATAGGACAAAAATCACGTGCTCACAGCTGCTCCTCTTTGCTCAGAGACACGAAGGGTTTTCGAGCAAAGATAAAATGAGCAATTATGAGGGATTTTTGCCCGTTTGACACTCCATGAGAAGCATTTTTGAAAAGAGTCTGACCGAACCTTGCTTCAAAGGTTGCCTACATATCCTTGGCTATAAAGGAATCAGGTCAGTGTAGTTCTGGAAGTTTTGGTAGCTGGGACTACCGGAAAACTGTGATTTCACTATTGCTGCTGCTGCTACTGCAGCTGACCTCCTTATTACACCAAAAGTAAAATCAAAAGCTAAGCTAGCTAAGACTATCAACTACGAGTTACAAGATTCCTATCTATAAATCTCTTGAAGCTTGATCTTGAGTCTTGGATGGTTCTTGATGTGGACTCTGATCTGAATCTTGATGCTCGTTAGCTATAAATACTGGTTCTTTATTCAACTTTGGATCAAGGTAGAACATGCGAAGCTTGTGATTTCCATCATATCTTGAGCAGTCCGCATCCTTCTCCGTTTCAACCTTTGAGTTCACTTCTTTATTTTTTGTTCTTTTTCTTCTGTTCCTTGTTCTGGATTGAGACTCATTCTTTTGGTCATCTCGAAAACTGTGCCTCGAGGTAAAACCTGCTCAGACACCAAAACAAATAGACGAACAAAATTTTCTGCCCCAGTTTACACTAAGAAAATTTTGTGAGTTATTTGTAACTACCTTTTTTTTTGGAAAGCGATAACATAAGGATTGTGTGCGTTCGGGAGAAAGAGATTAGTGAATGGAGCCCTATATCTAAAAATCTCAACTCAGGGATTGGAGCCCTAATATTGGTAAAAAGGCGGCTAGGGAATGGGGCCCTATGTCTTAAAATCTCAACTCAGGAATTGGAGCCCTAATGTTGGCAAAAAAGGAGACTAGAGAATGGAGGCCCTATGTCTAAAATCTCAACTCAGGGATTGGAGCCCTAATGTTGGCAAAAAGGCGACTAGGGAATGGGGGTCCTATGTCTAAAAATCTCAACTTATGGATTGGATCCCTAATGCTGGCAAAAGGGCGACTATGGAATGGAGGCCCTATGTCTAAAATCTCAACTTAGTGATTGAAACCCAACCACAACTACTACACCATAAGGATCTACTTTTGTTTTGGCAATCCGCTAGGCAAGCGCCTAGGGCTAGTTTTTTATTAATAAAAGAAAAAAGAAAAAATACAACAATTAGGAAAAGTACAAATAAGGGGGACAATAGCACCGGTATTGTTACCCATATGCCTTGGCTATATAATCACTCCTCTACACCTCACACTGCCTTATGATGACAACCTCATGTAGAGGATTCATGGTGTAGCTGTCGGCAATGTCTCACGAGGGCATACAATCTCATAGCCGTGTGGATATTTTCCAAAGGCATAGGATCAAGTCAATACAAACCGGGCTTAACCTTACCTTACTAATCCTATTGAGGCAAATAAAAAGCCTCGCTTACTAACAAGCATGTAAAAAGAAAGAACTGGAAAGTACCAAATATTTAATGATCATCACAGAGTTTATAACATACTCTGTGATGATATTACAAATGAGTATACTAACATAATGGTAGAATAAAATGAAGATGGAAGTAAATTGTTGTCCCTTCTTGCCCAAACTTGTAAATTCTTCAATTTGTAATTCTTTGTCATCACTGTCCCAATTCTTCAAAATGTCTTCAAAATTCATGACTTCTTTTTTGAACGGTTGGACCTCGTTGATGTAGTTTGGGCAGCCTGCTTTTGTTTGGCAACTCTCATTGGAGGTCGCCTAACAATTGCTTCCTTGTTGGACCTTGTTGCAATTTTCATCCAGATATCACATGCTTTGCTTGTTCCAATATGTTCCTCCACAGTATTTGGTGGGGTATCTAGGTAGTGAATGCATGTGCCACAGGAAGGCTTGCTTGGAATGAAATTTGGAGCATCCAACTTGCTCTTTAATTTGCCAGTCGAAGTACTTTCAAAATTTAACGTTTGAAGTTCATCCTTGATAACTCTTTCTACACAATGGATGGCAAATTGATACTTTATTTTAAGACCATATTCCTGCTCCTTTTTCAAATTTGAGCAGTTGAATTTATTTGACAAACGTGCATCTGCCAAAATTTCTGTTGCATCTGTTTCACTAACTTGTACTTCACGTTCCTGCACAACAGAAAATCTAGGTTCTGTTGGAGTTGTATCTCGCACCTGCTGCACCTTCTTGTTTTTCTTCCTTTTTGCTGCCTTCGATTGCTGCTGTCCTGGAGTTGGTGCTGTTTCATGTCGATCATGCACATAAATGGCAGCTTGAGTGTTCCCTTGTTGCTCCGCTGCTTCATACACAATTTGACGCTGATGCTCGACAAGTTGTTGTTGTTGTCCAGCCTTATTAGGTGCTGATGCATAATCAGTTGTTGAATGCTTTGGAGCCTGTTGTTGCCCAGCAGGTGATGCGTTTTTACCAAGTCGCAGGTGCTGCAGTGTTGTAGCATTTTCTATTACAGTTTGACCTTGTTTAACTGAATTTTGGGAATGCTTTATGGTGGATTGTGTCGCATTTGCTGTTAACATTGCATCCAACATTTGCCTTTCCTCTAATGAAATAGCTAAAGTTGTTGTTACGAGTTGGTGCTGCCCAGACTGTGAATTTGTTACTGAATTGGTCTGTTTGGTTGATATTTCTACAGCTTGAACCAAACATCCAGTTGCTGTATTTGACGTAGCTGCATTTGGAGAATGTCTGGGAATGAAAGCAGGAGCATGCAAGTTCAATTTGCTCGTTGGACCTGACCTTGTTGTCTGCTGAGACTGTGGCTTTACTTGAATATCAAACTCCTCACCTGAACTCTCTTGATCAACCTCGTGGTCTCTTTCTTCCGATGAGTATCCAGCAAAACCATTACCCCACTCCTCTTCATCATCCTCCTCATGTTGTTCTTTCCACAATTTAGAATTAATAGCCATCCCCCTCACCTTTGTTGAATGATCTCATTGTTGTTCCCAGTTGACAAGGCATGTTCACCTTCAAATTCCCCATAGGAATTAACTGATTGAGAGGGGATATCAAACACAGATGTGTTCAATGTGACTAAAGGCTGTTTAAGCATGGTAGTATTCAATATCATTTCTTTTTGAACATCTTTGATGATTTGTTCTACTTGAGGATTGGAAAAGTGTAGTAAAGGTGCATTGGAACTATGGGCTTGGGTGTTTGTTAAATCTTTTTCCAGATTATTCAAAGAATTATTTCGTCGAGCACCTACTTTTTCAACCAAATCCAGCCTCCCTGGCCCTCCTCGATCATTGATGGAAATTGGAACTAGTTATTTGGACATCCCACTATCATGTACACCTGTTGCATCACGTTCATGGTCCCCATCAGATGCAATAACCTCGAAAGAATTTGGACTGGAACCAATGTTGTAGTAAGTTTGTTGAAAACCAGTGTTCTACTATTTTAGGGATGCCTGCTTCTTCGTAGGAGAATTCCTATTTGTTACCAAATTCCAATCCACATTCTTTTTACTCCTATCAGTTCCCTTAGCACCTATAGCATTTCTACTTGGCAAAACACCAGCCCCTTCCAGATCAAACACAACACCTGGTCTAACACTTCTAGGTATAGATCGATCAGCAGAAGAATTCAATGCAACAGTATCACTTCGAACTCCTGGTTGCATAACTGATTGAATAGCTGCTGTGTCAGCATATATTTCTATTGCTAGGCTTGCATCAGAAGTAACCTTATGCTCCTGTTGTTCCTCAGATTGTCCTTGTGCATCAGAAGTTTGGTCGACCCCTGCAACATCTGATGCAATATTCACAGCAACATCAAGGGGAGCTGCTTGCGTAACTGCTTCAGCATTGTGAGATTTACCAACTAGTATAGCTAGTAGTTCTGCATTATTTCGAATTGCAGTACTTAATGTACTAACAACCATCATCTGCTGATCGCCGGCTTTCCCATTTGCATTCAACGCAACAGTTTTTTCTAGACCATCATTTTCCTTACCCAGTTGTGCAGATGGATTACACCTTGAGTTAGAACCTGTAGCAAATTCCTCAGTCTGAGCAACCATACCATTTGAGACTGCATTGTTATTCATCACCTCCTTATTGTTCTTGTTTACAAAATGTTTTCTTCCTTCAAATTGTGAGACCTGCTTCTCAACTAAATTTTCTTTTGTCGCTTCAATTTCCAATTGCCCAGTTCTCTTTGCATTAAGATAGTCCCTTGCATCACCTTGCAATTTGTCCATACTGTCCATCCCTTCACTTGCCTCTGCTGCAATTACATCTTCCTTATTTTGTTCAGTCTTCCATCGACATGATCTTTCATCGTGTCCTTGATGCTTACAACATGTGCAATATTTAGGGATGTCACACCTCCTTTTTGCGCGCACGACCCCGAAGGGTTAAATGCGCGAGGGAGTTTTTCCAATTTAAGTGACAATATTTGAAATGGGATTATTTATTTAATTCAGAGTCGCCACTTGGGAAAGGTTTGGCTTTTGGTGTCCCAAGTCACCGGTTTATCTTGAATCCCAAATCGAGGAAAATATTCGACTTTTCCAAATGAAGTCTGCGAACAAGAAATTCTAAGTAAGGAATTCTGTTGACCCGAGGGAAGGTGTTAGGCACCCTCTAATCCCGTGGTTCTAGCACGGTCGCTTAAATTGTTATAATGGCTAAATATCTGATTTAAATATATGTTATGACTTACGTGCTTTCATTAAGTTTAAACCGATTTTATTATTATCATTTATTTTTATAGAATTGCAACGTCGTGAAAATGCATCTCGAACCACGTCACAATCAATGCACCCGTGGTCGTCGACACATTTTGACTCCGTTGAGATTCGGATTTGGGTCACATCAATGTGCACCCGTGTTTAAGAAGGTTAAATTATTAAAGGTGCACCTAAAGCAACTAGCGTATTGTTATTTTGGGAAGGCCGTAAAATTCGCTAAACGGCCTGTCCCGAATTCTAAGCATTTTAATATATACATTTAGAGGGCCCCGCAGCTTGTGCATTTTTTGTTTGTCGAGGATCGTCTCATTTTTATTTAAAAGGATAAACCTACAGTGACTATATTTTCTATTAAGTTCATCTCTAAAATAAAAGAAAATTTCTTAATTATTTACATGCTGAAAAACGTAACTTATTTATTAAGTTACGACTAATGTGAACGGAAAATTGCGATCGCGTTTGTACAAGGAAAAACTGCTTTAATTCTACATTCTATTATTTACTAATACTAGAGCATAAGATAGATACACAATAATATCAAAAACAGATTAATTCAACTAACATTATTAAATGAAGAAGTTATACATATGCAATCCATTACTTATTAATAAATCGACTACATTTTTATATAAAGAAAGGAAAATTATATTCAAACAACAAATCTAAACAGTTCGGATTCAACAGGAACAAAGCCTGATTAATATTTCATTTTTTGCTTCAAGCCGAGATTGTACAAATGTGTACCTGAAAACAGCAGTACAAGAACAAAAGAAGTAGGAGTCAGCGACAGTAATAACGCGGCAACAGCAGGTTCAGCAACACCGCAAAACCAGTAAAAACCAGTAGAATAACCCAGTAACAGATTGAAAACTCAGCAGTGCAAAAGTACAATCGCAGTCAAAGCAGAAGAGAGAAAAGATACGAGATGCAGTAGTTTCTGACTTTTGAATGACACTCGAAGAAAAGCAAACAGAATTGTTCGAGTGAAAGTTCAAATTGTCTTTCTCTTTTACTATCACAAACTCTCTCCCAGTATAAAAGTATGTCAACTCTCAAGTGTAAAAAGAAATCAGTCAACTCTCTCTAAAAATCCTCTCAATAATATTCAACTCTTTTTCTCTCCCCCCAAAAAATCTCTTTTAAAACTCTCTTTCTCTCAAGTCTCCTCTTTTAATGTCAAGAATGACTCTATATATAGCAACACAAGTCTTCAATTCCCAACCCCAAATTATTCCCCCAATGGCATGCTTTATCCCACTATCAAATGTCTTCTTTATTTTAAAACTTTGTCCCCCATGCCTACATTAAACAAATGCCACATTACCAACCCATTACAATATGTCCCCCATGCCTATATTAAACAAATGCCACATTACCAACCCATTACAATATGTCCCCCATGCCTATATTAAACAAATGCCACATTACCAACCCATTACAATATGTCCCCCATGCCTACATTAAACAAGTACAAGATTCCTCCCCATTATGTTTTGTCTTGTCCCCCATTATATTAAACAAGTACATCAAAAACCCCACCCCATTATATTTGTCCCCCATGCTTAACATAAAGAATCAAAATAATGTTCAATTACCAAATTACCCCTCCGACCTTATTGCAATTACAAATCTACCCCCGAATGCAATGCAATTTACCAAATTACCCCTCTGCCCTTAAACAATCAATTAATCATAACTCAACCAAAATATAGTTAAGATGACCAACTTCTCAACAATCTTCAACAACATGATGAACATCACAAACTCCAAATTAATGGAAATAAATCAACCATATCGGGAGCCAATCCTGGTTAATTTAGACCATTAATGGATGAACAAAGAGACAATAATACAAACAACAATATGCATGATTCGAATTAAACTAACAAATCACAAACAAACATAAACTCACATTAAATCACTGAATTTACACATGAACTTCAAACCAAGACGAACATGAATTAAATCTATTTTTAAGCAACAAAACATGTCAGATTCAATGATTCAAGCAACATTACTAATTTCCGGAATGTTCATAACAACATGAAACAAATTGAAGAAATAATTAATTAAATTTCAATTTGAATCTAACAAACATTAAACTAACAAATATTTATCTAAACAATAATACAAACATGGAATAAACATGAAAAACAATTAATTAATCTTTCATTTGAAATCTGAAAAATTAATCTAACAAACAACATGTGAACATGAACTAAAGATTAATTCAAACAATAAACAAAACAAACATTTGCCGATTTTAGATTCGAAAATATCAAAACAAAATACGAACAAAATAAAACTAAAAAAAAAACTACTAACCGGATCGAAACGACGAACAACGACCAAACAAACAACGAACTTGACGAGCCTCGACCAAAGCTTAAACCAACGATGGCGAACACGCGCAGACGACGACGAACATGAACCTACGAAGCAATATCGGCGGTTGACAACTGAAAACCACGCCAAAGCTAAACCGGCAGTTGGCGCGGCAGAAGTGAAGCAGTAAAAGCATCCGTGGACGACGAGGTTTCAGTAAAAACCCATATGAGAGGTCGACGGACAGCGGAGACGTGACAGCTAGGGACGGGGCTTGGAACTGGACGATGAGCTTGGCCAATGGAAATAGCGGAGACGCGACAGAACTGGGTCGTGACGATGACGGGGAGGCAGCTGGAGGCGACGGGTTCTTGTTCGTTTTCTAGGTTTTTGTCGGAGAAGAACGTGACGCAGCAGCAGCATCAACAGCTGCTACTCGACAGGGGGGTCCGATGGTTCGAGCATTGGGGGTGCGAGGGTTCGTCTGGGCAGTGGCGTTTGGTGGTTGTTTGGTCGTCGACTGGACAGTGACGACGAGGGGGAAGCTGGTGGTTGACGGGGACTGTTTGGTCGAAGGTGTTTGGACGTGAGAGAGTCCGGGCTGCGTCCATGGTGGTGGTGTTCGCGGTGGGAAGGTGCTGGGTGGTGGACGCAGAAGAAAGGAGCATGGTTTGGGCAGCCATGGTTGTGAGCTTGGAGTTTTGAGAGGATGAAGAGAGGAGGCGGATGAGTTAGTCTTTAGGGTTTTTGGTTTTTGTTATTTTTGTTTTGTTTTTGTGTTTAGACCAAAAAGTGAAGAAAGGGGTTGGGTATTGGGTTAATGGGGCGGACCGGGTCGACCCGTATGAAGTGGACTGGGTCGTGGACAATTGTTTGGGCCTGGGGTTGAAAATTGAAGAAGTGGCCCAATCCAATTTTTATTTGTATTTTTGTTATCTTTTCTTCTTTTATTTTCTAAAACTAAATTATAAAAATACTTAAATTATTATTAAGAACTAAATTAAGTTATAAAATCGCAAATTAACTCCCAATAACAATTAACGCACAATTAAGTAATAATTAAGCATAAAATTGTTCATTTGGACATTAAATGCTAAAAATGCAAAAGATGCCTATTTTTTGTAATTTTAATTTTTGTAAAACTAATTTAATTACTAACAATTGTAGAATGAAATCCTACATGCAAAATGCGACATATTTTTATATTTTTTATTAATTTAACAAATAAGCAAACACAGACAAATACAAATAATTATCCAAAAATATCACAAAAATACTCAAAATTGTACACCAAGGAAAATCATTTTATTTTGCATTTTCTGGGAGTATTTCTCATATAGGGCAAAAATCACGTGCTTACAGCTGCCCTTCTTTGCCCGAAGACACGAAGGGTTTTCGCGCAAAGATAAAGTGAGCGATTTTTGCCTATCCGAGTACTCCGTGTGAAACATTTTTTTTTTGAAAAAGATTTAACCGAACCTCTGCTTCAAAGGTTTTCTACATATCCCTGGCTAAAGGGGAATCAGGTTAATGTAGTTCGGGAAAATTTGGGTAGCTGGGACTACCATGGGATTGCAATGCTTGCTGTTAGTGCTGTTGATGTTGTCACCGCTGCTTTACTGACCGCCTTATTACAACCAAAGAAAAATTGAAACTGAACTAAACACTTATATGCATGTCAACTGCTAGTTACAAGATTCCTATCTATGATTCTTTTGCGACTTGATCTTGGGTCTTAGCTGATTCTGCTTGTAGACTCCGATCTGAATCTTGATGCTTGCAAGTTGTAGGCGCCTATTTATTTCTGCGATACTGAATAGGACGGGGTTGGTAGAACTCGGGACCTTGATCAAACCTTTGAACGATCCGCCTCTCGCCTTTCCGAATATCTCGGGACATCTTCTTTTTGTCTTTTTCTTCTTAGATTCTGAGTTGAGACTCATCTCGTGGGTTATTTCGATCCGTGTGGCTCGAGGTTAGACCTGCGGGAAAAACAAATGAACGAAATTTTTTGCCCCAGTTTCACTAGGAAAATTTCATGAATTATTCGCCAAGAAGTTCATAAAATTGATGAAAGAAGATATGAATGCTTAATTCAGGGTTGGAGCCCTAATACCGAATAGTTGGGGAGAAGTTCAGTTTTTAGAGTTGAAACTCAAATGCTGACCAACTGGGGAAAAGTTCAGTTTAGGGTTTTAAAACCCTAATGCTGACCAAAGGAAAAATTCAGTTTAGGGTTTAAAACCCTAATGCTGACTAAAGGAAAATTCAGTTTAGGGTTTAAAACCCTAATGCTAACCAAAGGAAAAATTCAGCTTAGGGTTTAAAACCCTAATGCTGATTGCATGGAAAAGCTCAGTTTAGGGTTTAAAACCCTAATGCTGGCTGAATCGAAAAAGTTCTGTTTAGGGTTTAAAACCCTAATGCTGACTAAAGGAAAAATTCAGTTTAGGGTTTAAAACCCTAATGCTGACTGCATGGAAGAGCTCAGTTTAGGGTTTTAAAACCCTAATGCCGGCTGAAAGGAGAAATTCAGTTTAGGGTTTAAAACCCTAATGCTGACTGCATGGAAAAGCTCAGTTTAGGGTTTAAAACCCTAATGCTGGCTGAATGGAAAAAGTTCAGTTTAGGGTTTAAAACCCTAATGCTGACTAAAGGAAAAATTCAGTTTAGGGTTTAAAACCCTAATGCTGACTAAAGGAAAATTCAGTTTAGGGTTTAAAACCCTCATGCTGACCAAAGGAAAAATTCAGTTAAGGGTTTAAAACCCTAATGCTGATTGCATGGAAAAGCTCAGTTTAGGGTTTAAAACCCTAATGCTGGCTGAATGGAAAAAGTTCAATTTAGGGTTTAAAACCCTAATGCTGACTAAAGGAAAAATTCAGTTTAGGGTTTAAAACCCTAATGCTGACTGCATGGAAGAGCTCAGTTTAGGGTTTAAAACCCTAATGTCGGCTGAATGGGAAAAGTTCAGTTTAGGGTTTAAAAGCCTAATGCTGACTGCATGGAAAATCTCAGTTTAGGGTTTAAAACCCTAATGCTGGCTGAATGGAAAAAGTTCAGTTTAGGGTTTAAAACCCAAATGCTGACTAAGGAAAAATTCAGTTTAGGGTTTAAAACCCTAATGCTGACCAAAGGGAAAATTCAGTTTAGGGTTTAAAACCCTAATGCTGATTTCATGGAAAAGCTCAGTTTAGGGTTTAAAACCCTAATGCTGGCTGAATGGAAAAAGTTCAGTTTAGGGTTTAAAACCCTAATGCTGACTAAAGGAAAAATTCAGTTTAGGATTTAAAACCCTAATGCTGACTGCATGGAAGAGCTCAGTTTAGGGTTTAAAACCCTAATACCGGCTAAAAGGAAAAATTTAGTTTAGGGTTTAAAACCATAATGCTGACTGCATGGAAAAGCTCAGTTTAGGGTTTAAAACCCTAATGCTGACTAAAGGAAAAATTCAGTTTAGGGTTTAAAACCCTAATGCTGATTGCATGGAAAAACTCAGTTTAGGGTTTAAAACCCTAATGCTGGCTGAATGGAAAAAGTTCAGTTTAGGGTTTAAAACCCTAATGCTGACTAAAGGAAAAATTCAGTTTAGGGTTTAAAACCCTAATGCTGATTGCATGGAAAAGCTCAGTTTAGGGTTTAAAACCCTAATGCTAGTTGAATGGAAAAAGTTCAGTTTAGGGTTTAAAACCCTTATGCTGACTAAATGAAAAATTCAGTTTAGGGTTTAAAACCCTAATGTTGGCTGAATGGAAAAAAGTTCATTTAGGGTTTAAAACCCTAATGCTGACTAAAGGAAAAAATTCATTTTAGGGTTTAAAACCCTAATACTGATTGCATGGAAAAGCTTAGTTTAGGGTTTAAAACCCTAAAGCTGGCTGAATGGAAAAAAGTTCAGTTTAGGGTTTAAAACCCTAATGCTGACTAAAGGAAAAATTCAGTATAGGGTTTAAAACCCTAATGCTGATTGCATGGAAAAGCTCAGTTTAGGGTTTAAAACCCTAATGCTGGCTAAATGGAAAAAGATTCAGTTTAGGGTTTAAAACCCTAATGCTGACTAAAGGAAAAATTTAGTTTAGGGTTTAAAACCCTAATGCTGTTTGCATGGAAAAGCTCAGTTTAGGGTTTAAAACCCTAATGCTGGCTGAATGGAAAAAAGTTCAGTTTAGGGTTTAAAACCCTAATGCTGACTAAAGGAAAAAGTTTAGTTCAGGGTTTAAAACCCTAAAGCTGACTAAAGGAAAGAGTTCAGTTTAGGGTTTAAAACCCTAATGCTGACATGCATGGAAAAAGCTCAGTTTAGGGTTTAAAACCCTAATTCTAGCTGAATGGAAAGAGTTCAGTTTAGGGTTTAAACCCCTAATGCTGACTAAATGGAAAAGTTCAGTTCAGGGTTTAAAACCCTGATGCTGATCAAAAGAAAAAGTTCAGTTCAGGGTTTAAAACCCTAATGCTGACTGAAAGGAAAAATTCAGTTTAATGTTTAAAACCCTAATGCTGACTGGAAGGAAAAGCTCAGTTTAGGGTTTAAAACCCTAATGCTGGCTGAATGGAAAAAGTTCAGTTTGGGGTTTAAAACCCTAAGGCTGATTAAAGGAAAAAGTTCAGTTCAGGGTTTAAAACCCTAATGCTGACTGCATGGAAAAGCTCAGTTTAGGGTTTAAAACCCTAATGCTGGCTGAATGAAAAAAGTTCAGTTTAGGGTTTAAAACCCTAATGCTGACTAAAAGGAAAATTTCAGTTTAGGGTTTAAAACCCTAATGCTGATTAAAGGAAAAAGTTCAGTTTAGGGTTTAAAACCCTGATGCTGACTGATTGGAAAAGTTCAGTTTAGGGTTTAAAACCCTAATGCTGACTGTATGGGAAAGCTCAGTTTAGGGTTTAAAACTCTAATGCTGGCTGAAAAAAGTTCAGTTTAGGGTTTAAACCCCTAATGCTGACTGGTTGGGGGTAAAGTTTGAGAATGCTAGCTACCGTTTTTTTTTTTTGGATTTTCTTGTTTTAGTAGAAGATGAAAGGGAGTCTCGTGGAAACTTACCTTTCGAGTGAGTTCCTTATTGCCAAGATATATCTTGTACCCATGTACCTCCTTCTTCGGGCGACACCTGCTTCTTGCACGGTTGTCTTGGATTATACCTGTTTCAACTTTTCAGACAAAGAACAATTGTTAGTTTGGAAATGACGGTCGGTTCAGTGACCTTGATCGTTCCCAGTTGCTTTGTTGCGTCCTCATTCCTGTTGCGAAATCCTTCCATTGATTTGATTCAAATGGCGAAACTCTTTTGACTTCTCAGGCTTTGTAAAAAAAAGAGATTCTGTGATGATTTGTTGGGGCAAGCTTGCTGGGGAATTTTTACAAGGGGAGGCTTTGTGGGGATTTCTTTTTTTTTTTTTTAACTTCGTGGAGGCGATTAACCATGTGAAACCCAAACCTTTCAACTTCAATTGCCTTTATAGGCTGCCATGACCAGTCGAGGTCGTCTTGATGCCCCCTGCTGAGGCTGGGTGCCCTTTGCACATTAGCGTGTATCCAACGAAAGCCCTGTAAATCAGTCTTGCCATCCATTCTTTGTCTTGGTTTTGGAACAGTGTTAGACCAAAAGGGATTCAAAGAGAAACAAATAATTGAATGGATAATGAGTTTAAAACTAGAAGTGTCCATTTCGGGGAAAGGAGAGAAGGACTTATCTGGAGTACATGCGGACTTCAATGAACATGACATGCCTTTTGGACTGGATGCCTGATCTGTGTAAACCGTCTGACTCCCAAAAATTTATCACAACTTTGCCTTAAATACCGAGGAACCTTGCTAGGACTCTGTTGATGACGGTGGTTGTGAGGATCTCATTTTCGGTCATGGGCGCCCTTTGTGGGTTTTCACGAGCTGGCATTTTCATTTCGTTTCTTACCATCTCCTTATAGTGCCCGTGTGGGTGTTCACTAACAAGACTTCTCATTTGATTTTCTCTGCTTACCGTCGTCTTACGGTGCCCGTGTGGGTTTTCACCAATAAGACTCTCTCATTTTATTCTTCTCATTTTGTTGTATCAGGTCCAAATAACTCCATCCTCCCATTTTGAACCGCTTTGCCGATTGATCAGAAGGACTTAAACAAGGTTTGGGGTAAAAGGAATTTGGATTGAACTACAACTTTGGAACCTTTTGGTCGGGATCATTGCCGAACCATTATAACTCCTGCCCCAGTCTCACTTTTGGGGGACTTCTTGGATTTTTGTTTTGGTGTGACTGAACCCCAAGGAGAGGTTGCCCACGTATCGTTTCGGAATCAAGTCAAACGTAGTTCAGGCAACTTTTGTTTTTGGATTTTTTTTTTTGATTTGCTTTTTTGTATATATATTTTCTTATTTTTCCAATTCTTTCTTCTTCTTTTTTCATTTTTCTTTTTCATTTCAATTTTTTTTTCATTTTATTTTCAATAATATTTTTAGGTTCCAAAGAGGGTAATCAAAGAAGAGTAACCAGCTCAAATGGGTTTTGCAAAGGGTTGATAGTGTTTGGGTAGCGAGAATGAAAGCCTTCGTCATCTCAACCGGAAAAGATTTTATTATATAAAGGATCCAACATAGTACCTTTTGACTGCATTTGCATTGACAGTTATTTCTAGGACATTTCCTTCGATGTGTCCCAAGTACAACACACTCTTTTTGGCAGTACTTTTGTTGTAATGTATGGACCTTTCCAATTTCGGGAATCAATTTTCCTTCAGTTGTTCTAACTCTTTGTCTTGTTTCCTTAAGCTATTCTTCATTGTAACCCAATTCTTGATTCATTATTTCGAGGTCTGACAGAGTTTTAAGATCCGGGCATGAAGTCCGCAAGCATGTCATATTATTGAAATCTGCATTTAACAGAACTAAAAGAGAATGAGAAAACTGACAAGATTTTAAGAAAAGAGACATTCCGGGAAAATGAAATATCGATTTCATTTGATTTTTTTTTGATTTTTTGATTTTTTTTGTTTTTATTTTTTGAAGATAGAAGGGTTTACATTGGAAAGTAAGACAATAAAGTAAAACATCTGGATCACACCCTGAGACAATCCAGATGCAGAAAGGATAGCAAGACTGGCTACCGAGACTCCCGTCTGATGGGGAACTTTCAGGCATGGCAATCGTTTTTTTTTGGCTTTTCTTCTTTCTCGGGAATGGCTGCAATAGCCTTCAGTGCCGGATCAAATTCCTCAGCTTCACAGATCATTCCATCTATTGGCCCATTTGTGAGAGTAGGCAGGGGAATGTTCATTATGTTAGGAACCTTTTCGTCCCGGTGAACGATTCTTTCAGCTTCAATCAATTCCTCAACTGCTATTTTGAGGGTCCAATGACCAACAGTCCTTTGTACCGTGCCCCACTGCTCCAGAGCGGCATTCACATCTAGTATCAGCTCGATGCGGGGAGGGGGGACTCGGTGTTTGGCCGATTTGGGGCCACTGGCTGCAGCAGACTTCGCTTGACTAGCTTTTGGAACAAGCCTGAGTATGATTCACCAATAGAGGTGAACTGATTCCTTTTGAAAGACTCTCTTGGGTGAGGATTGTACTGATGAACATTTGATTGGGGGATTATATGGAGCTTGGTAAGGATGGGCGTTTCTGGGAGGTGGAGCTCAGTTTTGTGTATAATGTTGTGGCCGCGTGCAAGGCTGCTCATCACTGCATACCAACAAAACCAATCACCTGAACAGAACCTGGCTAATTTACTCACACACACAACCTTGTTAGTTTTGAAGCATATAACATATAGGAAATCGCAAGATGGGGATGCAATGCACCTAAATAGTTAAACGCTTTTACCATGTGTTTGAACGGGTTGCATGTTTCATCCCGACCCTAAACTTGCCCTCTTCACTATGTACCTCTTTTCTTTTATTCTTGCCTCTCTTTAGTCACTATTGATCTTGTTTTTGCCGCTCTTTTATTTTTTGCACTCTTTTTTTTCTTTTTTCCTTTTCTTTCTATTTTCTTTTTCACTAGATTTTCTTTTTCCTTTTCTTTCACTTTCAGTTTTTTTTTCAATTTATTTTATAGCTATGATCGAATCCGATGGAGATTGCCTACGTATCATGACCCCGCATGAATCAGATCTTGCGTAGTTCGGGCCGAATGAAAGGTAAAAGCAATGAAACATTTTTTTTTCTTCATAATAAAAAATTGGGTTTCAACACTCACAAAATGCAACCGAACGGTTATTTTTGCAAACGTGGCCCCTTCCAAATTTCACATGAATTTTGAGGTCGGGGAGGATCATTTTACAAACTTGTCCGTTCTTTTACGAAAATAACCTTTCGACAACTGAAAGATACTCTAAGGCTACTTCGGCAAGAACGGTTTAAGACGCGACCGAAGCTGGCTCGGCTTATTATAACAAAATTCAAACAGTATTCACCCGACCGCTGACTCTTTATTTTTTTTTGTTGTTTTTTTTTTTCAAATTACAGTAAAAACCTGGTGTTGCAAACACGGCCCTTCAGCGCCTCGGGGCGAAGGTTTTTAAGGCTGAGTGGGTCAACTGGACAAAAAATACTAAACAAGACCCAAAGGTGGCTGTTTATGCAAAGTCAGCCTTCCGGCATCTCTTTCGGGAACATTCGGCTATTTATGATAAACAGCATCACCTGACTTATTTATGACTCTTTTTATCGTTTTCCAAATTAGAAAACTCAACATTGCCAACACGGCCTTTCAACGCCTCGGTGAGGAAGATTTTAAGGCTGTGTGGGTCAACTGGACCAAACCTAAAAAAATGACCCAAAAGTGGCTGTTTATGCAAAGTCAGCCTTCCGGCGTCCCTTTCGGGAACATTCTGCTATTTATGACAAAACAGCATCACCTGACTTATTTATGACAGATTTAAAATTTGACATATATTTTTGGCTATTTTTAGCAAAAGGGAAGGTTGGACACCACCCAACCTATTTATGGCAAAATTTAAAATTTGACACGTTTTATTTATTTATTGATCTTTGGCTATTTTAGCGAAAAGTGGGGTTGGACCCGATGAGGGTTGCCTACGTATCTCACATCTGGTGAGAATCAAACCCGCGTAGTTCGGGCAGATCGAGAATGGAGTAACTAAACTAACTCTTTTTTTTGGAATTTTTGAAAGAAATGGTTTTAAAAGAAGAATTTTTTTTTATTTTGATTTTTGTTTTATTTTTTAAAGAAAGACTTCTAAAAAAAAATTTGCTTTTGACTTGAACTTTGGAAATGTTTTTTTTTATTATTATTTTTTAAACAAAAAGAAAATGTGTTTGGTTGATTTTTTGTTTGTTTCACCTTTTCTACGGAAGAAAGAATGTATATGATGTTGCCTCTTAAATTTTGAAAGAGGGACTTTTAAGAAAATGATGTGGAATTTCTGAGTTTTTATTTATTTACAAAAGCACTTCTAAAGCAAAGTCCTAATATTTTGGGAATTCAATTTTTCAACTATTTTTTTTTGAACATTTTACAAAAGAGAGATTAAAAAGCAAAGAGTATTTTTTTGGATTTTTGTTGCTGATTTTTAATTCTTATTTCATTTTTCATATGAAAGATTTCAGAAAGAGGAGACTTTTTTTTTTATTATTTGAGTTTAAAGAAAACTTCTATATTATTCTTTATTTTTTTTTTTGTATTTTCTAAAAAAAAATTTATAAAGAAAGAACTAAAGGAAAATATATTTTTTTTGGATTTTTTGAAAATTGGGGCCGGAACCGATGATGTTTGCCTACGTATCTCACATCCGGTGAGAATCAGACCCGCGTAGTTCGGTCAAATTAACCGAATTAATTTAGAACAAAATTCTTTCCTTTTATTTTTCAACAAACAACTTCCCAAAAAATAAAAGACTATTTTTCTATCTTTTTGTTTTTCTTTTTCTTAGTAAATAAAATATTTTCCCCTTTTATTATCGCAACATTTCGGCAGATTTTTGACAGTAATTGGGCATTGCTATTTTTCAAAGTAGAAAATTAGCCTTATACACTGTTATTTTTTATTATTATTTTTTTTTGTTTATATTTTTCAAATACTCCAAAGTCAGGCTGCATGCATGTCCGAGACTAATAAATGCACGGAAACAAATAGGATGCAACAGGATGGTCTTTTCATTTCAGGTTGCTAGTCCTAGACGGACCCAACCCCTGTGTTGAGTCCCCTAAGTCAAATGCAAAATGATGCAAATAAGCGTTCCTACTAGGGATCCGGCATGAAGTCAAGTTATTCTAGGTTCGTAACCTGGGTATTTGTTCTAGACTGTGTACCCGAGCGGACCACTCGAGTCGAGGAGGGGGCTACGTACCGGGGACCCGCGAGATCGTCCGGCTTTGTAACTTGTCCGACCTCTTTCTTATTTCAGGTATTGACACTAACAGAATAGGGAGTCTCGACCAGCGAGCTTCTCCCCGGAGGTAAGAAGAGAAGGGTTTCGGCACAGTTTATATATAGTTCAGATAATATCAAAGCGGTAAAAGACAACATTTAGCACGTTATGCAAAAACATGTAATAAAGATCAGATAATAAAGTCAAATATAACAATTATTCTAAGCTCGAATTCTTGAACCCTGAACCAGTGGTTCTGGGTTAATCATCCCCAGCAGAGTCGCCAGAGCTGTCAAACCTCCTTTTTGCGCGCACGACCCCGAAGGGTTAAATGCGCGAGGGAGTTTTTCCAATTTAAGTGACAATATTCTAAATGGGATTATTTATTTAATTCAGAGTCGCCACTTGGGAAAGGTTTGGCTTTTGGTGTCCCAAGTCACCGGTTTATCTTGAATCCCAAATCGAGGAAAATATTCGACTTTTCCAAATGAAGTCTGCGAACCAGAAATTCTAAGTAAGGAATTCTGTTGACCCGAGGGAAGGTGTTAGGCACCCTCGAATCCCGTGGTTCTAGCACGGTCGCTTAAATTGTTATAATGGCTAAATATCTGATTTAAATATATGTTATGACTTACGTGCTTTTATTAAGTTTAAACCGCTTTTATTATTATCATTTATTTTTATAGAATTGCAACGTCGTGAAAATGCATCTCGAACCACGTCACAATCAATGCACCCGTGGTCGTCGACATATTTTGACTCCGTTGAGATTCGGATTTGGGTCACATCAATGTGCACCCGTGTTTAAGAAGGTTAAATTATTAAAGGTGCGCCTAAAGCAATTAGCGTATTGTTATTTTGGGAAGGCCGTAAAATTCGCTAAACGGCCTGTCCCGAATTCTAAGTATTTTAATATATACATTTAGAGGGCCCGACAGCTTGTGCATTTTTTGTTTGTCGAGGCTCGTCTCATTTTTATTTAAAAGGATAAACCTACAGTGACTATATTTTCTATTAAGTTCATCTCTAAAATAAAAGAAAATTTCTTAATATTTACATGCTGAAAAACGTAACTTATTTATTAAGTTACGACTAATGTGAACAGAAAATTGCGATCGCGTTTGTACAAGGAAAAACTGCTTTAATTCTACATTCTATTATTTACTAATACTAGAGCATGAGATACATACACAATAATATCAAAAACAGATTAATTCAACTAACATTATTAGATGAAGAAGTTATACATATGCAATCCATTACTTATTAATAAATCGACTACATTTTTATATAAAGAAAGGAAAATTATATTCAAACAACAAATCTAAACAGTTCGGATTCAATAGGAACAAAGCCTGATTAATATTTCATTTTTTGCTTCAAGCCGAGATTGTACAAATGTGTACCTGGAAACAGCAGTACAAGAACAAAAGAAGTAGGAGTCAGCGACAGTAATAACGCGGCAACAGCAGGTTCAGCAACACCGCAAAACCAGTAAAAACCAGTAGAATAACCTAGTAACAGATTGAAAACTTAGCAGTGCAAAAGTACAATCGCAGTCAAAGCAGAAGAGAGAAAAGATACGAGATGCAGTAGTTTCTGACTTTTGAATGACACTCGAAGAAAAGCAAACAGAATTGTTCGAGTGAAAGTTCAAATTGTCTTTCTCTTTTACTATCACAAACTCTCTCCCAGTATAAAAGTATGTCAACTCTCAAGTGTAAAAAGAAATCAGTTAACTCTCTCTAAAAATCCTCTCAATAATATTCAACTCTTTTTCTCTCCCCCCAAAAAATCTCTTTTAAAACTCTCTTTCTCTCAAGTCTCCTCTTTTAATGTCAAGAATGACTCTATATATAGCAAGATAAGTCTTCAATTCCCAACCCCAAATTATTCTCCCAATGGCATGCTTTATCCCACTATCAAATGTCTTCTTTATTTTAAAACTTTGTCCCCCATGCCTACATTAAACAAATGCCACATTACCCACCCATTACAATATTAAATGTCTTCTTTAAATAAATATCACATTCCCAACCCATTACCATATGTCCCCCATGCCTACATTAAATAAATGCCACATTACCAACCCATTACAATATGTCCCCCATGCCTACATTAAACAAGTGCAAGATTCCTCCCCATTATGTTTTGTCTTGTCCCCCATTATATTAAACAAGTACATCAAAAACCCCACCCCATTATATTTGTCCCCCATGCTTAACATAAAGAATCAAAATAATGTTCAATTACCAAATTACCCCTCCGACCTTATTGCAATTACAAATCTACCCCCGAATGCAATGCAATTTACCAAATTACCCCTCTGCCCTTAAACAATCAATTAATCATAACTCAACCAAAATATAGTTAAGATGACCAACTTCTCAACAATCTTCAACAACATGATGAACAACACAAACTCCAAATTAATGGAAATAAATCAACCATATCGGGAGCCAATCCTGGTTAATTTAGACCATTAATGGATGAACAAAGAGACAATAATACAAACAACAATATGCATGATTCAAATTAAACTAACAAATCACAAACAAACATAAACTCACATTAAATCACTGAATTTACACATGAACTTCAAACCAAGACGAACATGAATTAAATCTATTTTTAAGCAACAAAACATGCCAGATTCAATGATTCAAGCAACATTACTAATTTCCGGAAAGTTCATAACAACATGAAACAAATTGAGGAAATAATTAATTAAATTTCAATTTGAATCTAACAAACATTAAACTAACAAATATTTATCTAAACAATAATACAAACATGGAATAAACATGAAAAACAATTAATTAATCTTTCATTTGAAATATGAAAAATTAATTTAACAAACAACACATGAACATGAACTAAAGATTAATTCAAACGATAAACAAAACAAACATTTGCCGATTTTAGATTCGAAAATATCAAAACAAAATACGAACAAAATAAAACTAAAAATAAAAACTACTAACCGGATCGAAACGACGAACAACGACCAAACAAACAACGAACTTGACGAGCCTCGACCAAAGCTCAAACCAACGATGGCGAACACGCGCAGACGACGACGAACATGAACCTACGAAGCAATATCGGCGGTTGACAACTGAAAACCACGCCGAAGCTAAACCGGCAGTTGGTGCGGCAGAAGTGAAGTAGTAAAAGCATCCGTGGACGACGAGGTTTCAGTAAAAACCCATATGAGAGGTCGACGGACAGCGGAGACGCGACAGCTGGGGACGGGGCTTCGAACTGGACGATGAGTTTGGCCAATGGAAACAGCGGAGACGCGACAGAACTGGGTCGTGACGATGACGGGGAGGCAACTGGAGGCGACGGGTTCTTGTTCGTTTTCTGGGTTTTTGCCGGAGAAGAACGTGACGCAGCAGCAGCATCAACAGCTGCTACTCGACAGGGGGGTCCGATGGTTCGAGCATTGGGGGTACGAGGGTTCGTCTGGGCAGTGGCGTTTGGTGGTTGTTTGGTCGTCGACTGGACAGTGACGACGAGGGGGAAGCTGGTGGTTGACAGGGACTGTTTGGTCGAAGGTGTTTGGACGTGAGAGAGTCCGGGCTACGTCCATGGTGGTGGTGTTCGCGGTGGGAAGGTGCTGGGTGGTGGACGCAGAAGAAGGGAGCATGGTTTGGGCAGCCATGGTTGTGAGCTTGGAGTTTTGAGAGGATGAAGAGAGGAGGCGGATGGGTTAGTCTTTAGGGTTTTTGGTTTTTGTTATTTTTGTTTTGTTTTTGTGTTTAGACCAAAAAGTGAAGAAAGGGGTTGGGTATTGGGTTAATGGGGCGGACCGGGTCGACCCGTGTGAAGTGGACTGGGTCGTGGACAATTGTTTGGGCCTGGGGTTGAAAATTGAAGAAGTGGCCCAATCTGATTTTTATTTGTATTTTTGTTATCTTTTCTTCTTTATTTTCTAAAACTAAATTATAAAAATACTTAAATTATTATTAAGAACTAAATTAAGTTATAAAATCGCAAATTAACTCCCAATAACAATTAACGCACAATTAAGTAATAATTAAGCATAAAATTGTTCATTTGGACATTAAATGCTAAAAATGCAAAAGATGCCTATTTTTTGTAATTTTAATTTTTGTAAAACTAATTTAATTACTAACAATTGTAGAATGAAATCCTACATGCAAAATGCGACATATTTTTATATTTTTTATTAATTTAACAAATAAGCAAACACAGACAAATACAAATAATTATCCAAAAATATCACAAAAATACTCAAAATTGCACACCAAGGAAAATCATTTTATTTTGCATTTTCTGGGAGTATTTCTCATATAGGGCAAAAATCACGTGCTTACAAGGGAGATTGTCATAAACAACCTCTTGATAGTATTCAACAACTTTCCTTGAAATTCTATCCACGATTTGTATCTTAACTCTCTTGGGGTGCTTGTCAAAAACCTTTAACAACACCTTAACCCTAGTAGTACTAGGTCTTGTTCTCTCATGTGTTGCTTTATCTATTGCTAATGGTTTTCCCACAGCTGAAGCTATGGACATCAACGATTTCTTTGCAAAAAAATTAGTAGGCAGATCAGGCATGGAGATCCAAACTACTGCTCGTGATGTTTCTTCTTTTGGATTAAATCCCATTGTCCATTGAAAAGTTCTAAAGAAGAACTCATCACCCTCCGACTTAACAAAACTTGTGGACCTTGAAAGAACTTGAACGAAATCTTCAAAAAGATCAAACTTACCAATATATGTCGATACTCAAGCTGTCCAATGTTGCAATAACCTTTGACGTCAAATTGTTTTGGTATGATATGCCGCAAATCTTGAATATATGGTTTTCCATATGAAAATTTGAGAATCACTGCTTGATGCAGTCCCTCCTCAATGGTGAATGAATTCACTTTGTCAACACTAAATTCCACAATAGGTTCTCCATGAACCATAATCACTAGACGCAACTCAATTTTCGGAATTGCGGCAGATTTTTGTTTAGTGATCTGGGCAGCGTAGGATGTTTTTGGCTTCACGTTAGGAGTTGTTTGTTGATTTTTTTGGATTGACTCTCCCACATCCAAAGTCTGGGGAGAGATTGCAGCATCCATGAAGTTCCTCAAAGCTACATTGATGCGATGAAGAGTGCAGCAGCTTTTGCTGAAGAACACTTGATGCTACAGTAGTTGAAATTCAAAAAATATTTTATGATCTAAACCTGTGAATCACGATTTAATAAGCATCCAAGATATTCTTCAACAAACCATTCACTTCACGTTACAAAAGACAGTAACGTTAAGGTTTCCTAAGAGATCAGTCGGTGCTACAGTAACTCGAATACAAATTTTAAGATCTGTTGCGGATGTCTTTAGATTTTAGGAAAAAACCAAAAGGAGATTGTTCACAAAGAGAAGGGGGTTCTTTTGAGACCAATCTTGTGCTGTTACCTTGTCGGAAGCCGGAGTTATGGCCGATGAATAGTGACGGTTTTACTATTCATGGTCTTCCTAGAGAGAAGGGAGAGGATTTTAGAGAGAAGGGAGATCTAAGATTGATGTTGGGAATGCTAAGTTATCATCATTTTTTTTATTTTTCTTATTATTTTTTTATTTTTTGTCCATTTCATTTTATTTCAATAAAATACGGGAAAGAATTTTGAAGGGAAACTTCCCTTTTGAGTTGATTATTATTGCGAAGCTATTTCTAGCTTTTGCACAGCTTTTCTTTTGGCTGCACCAGCTTTCGCACAGTTGCCTTGGGCCGCACTTGTTTCAATTTTAAACAAAGAACAATTGTTAGTTTGAAATGGTGGTTGGTTTTGTGTCCTTGATTGTGTCGATCACTCGATCTCGGCCTGAATCTTTGTTGAGAACCTCTGCTGCTTTGTGGTTTTCTAAAGATTGATCTATCTTTCAAACTGAGGGACTCAACTTTTAAGATTTCATGACGGCTCACCCGCGTGGGGCTTTGACCCTTTCACTTTATTCCGCCTTTAGGGCTTTTGCCTTTGGCTTTCTTTTCCTTTTCAATAATTTTGATTTCAGAGTATCAACTATCATGGCCAATCGGGATTGACTTGATGCACCTGCTGAGGCTGGGTAGTTTTCTTTGGACTCGACTTTTATTAGGCAGAACCCTGTAAAACCAATCTTGCCACCTTTTCTTTGTATTAGTTTTGGAATAGAGTCAGACCGAAAGGGATTCAAAGAAGAAAGTGAATTTAAGGAGAAGTGTCCCTTTTGGGGAGGAAAGAAGGACTTATCTAGAGTACATGCAGACTTCAATAGACATGAAATGCTTCTTGGACTGGATGCCCGGTCCACACAACTATCCCAACTTCTCATAAACTCATTGCGACCCGTGTTTCAAAATCGAGGAACCTTGCCAGGACTCTTTCAATACCAATGGGGGTGAGGGGTTTCTTCTTTTCGATCAACGGCGCCAGTTGCAGGTTTTTGCCAATCGACCTCTCTCATTTCTCTTCTTACCATCGCCTTATAGTGCTCTTTTACGAGTTTTCACTAACAAGACTCTTCTCATTTTCAATTTCTCTGCTCACCATCGCCTTACGGTGCCCATAGGTTTTCACCAATAAGACTCTCTCATTTTATTTCTCTCATTTTGATTGTATCAGATCCAAGCAACTGTGTTTTCTAATTTCGATGCCTTTCCCGATTAGTCAGATGGATTTGGACAAGGTTCGGGTACAAGAGAATTGGATCGCATTACAAATTTGGAACCGTTCGGGAAGGATCATCGCCGAACATTTTATCATCTGCCCCTGTTTCACTTTTCGGGGAAAACTGGATTTTTGTTTTGGTGTGACTGAACCTCAGAGAGAGGCTGCCTACGTATCCTTTCGGAATCAAGTCGAACGTAGTTCAGGAAAACAATTGCTTTTTTTTTTGAGTTACAAAGAGGGTAATGAAAGAAAAGTAACCAGCTCAAAGGGTTAGCAAAAGGATTGGAGTGTTTGGGGTAACGAAAATGAAAGCCTTCGTCATCCTAATTGGATAGTGCTATTGCTGCAGAAGGACTAGACATAGTACCTTTTGTCCGCGTCCGCGTTCACAGCTGCCTCAGGGTCGTTTCATTTGATATCTCCCAGATATAACACTCCTCATGGTAATATCTTTCGGATAATGTATGGGCCTTTCCAGTTAGGAGCAAATTTGCCTTTTGCTTCCTGATGATGAGGAAGAATACGCCTTAAAACAAATTGTCCCACTTCAAAATTTCTGGGCCGTACTTTCTTGTTGTAGGCGCGGGCCATTCTTTGTTGGTACAACTGCCCGTGGCAGAATACAGCCATTCACTTTTCATCAATCATGGTTAACTGCTCCAGACGGGTTTTGACCCACTCACTATCTTCAACTTCAGCTTCAACAATGATTCGGAGAGAGAGGATTTCAACCTCCGTTGGTATTACGGCTTCAGTGCCATAAACCAAAAGATACAGGATGGCTCCGATTGAGGTGCACACAGTAGTGCGATATCCCATCAATGCAAATGGCAACTTTTCATGCCACTCCCTTGAACTTTGAATCATCTTTCTCAAATATTCTTGATGTTTTTGTTTGCTGCTTCGACGACACCATTGGCTTTAGGCCGATAAGGAGTAGAGTTTCGATGCGTTATCTTGAATTGCTGAAATATCTCCCCCATCAAATGACTATTCAAGTTTGCAGCATTGTCTGTGATAATAGTTGTCGCACCTCCTTTTTACCGCGCCCGCGGGGCGCATGGGGAGTTTTCCCCAATTAAAGGACAGTCGAAACGGGATTTATTTAATTATTTTAGAGTCGCCACCTGGGAATTTTAAGGCGTCCCAAGTCACCAATTTTAATCCCTGAATCGAGGAGAATATGACTCTGTTAATTATTCTGCGAACCAGAAATCCTGAGTAAGGAATTCTGTTAATCCGGAAGAAAGTGTTAGGCATTTCCGAATTCCGTGGTTCTAGCACGGTCACTTAACTATTTTTATTATTGGCTTAATTATCTTGATTTTACTAAATACGTTTTTATTGCATGATTTTACTACCGCTTTTTACTTATTGTTTACAATTATATGGACGAATTACGCGTACGTATATTCGTATTATATACTTTTTATAATTACCGGGGATCGTGCCACGCGTACGTGTACACAATAAAATTGTCCATGTTATAGTTTTATTAAAATATATATTCGAAAATTAAAATAAAATCAGGATCATCATCACCCTTTTTATTTAGATAATGAACTGCACACCTCAGGTTATATGAAATTATTTTGACATCCGCGGAGAAATCATTTTTATTAAAATATTCACTCGAAATTGCGCGTAAGCATAATCCGAATTTTTTTTTTTTATAATCAGGGTGCGCGAACGCATCCCTGATTGCGCAAAATCTTTGTTAATAGTATTATGGCCTTTTTCCCCAAATTGTTTATTATATCATGAGAAATCTCCATTTAAGATACCCTTGAATTCTTGAAAAGAACTTGCAATTTATTAAATGTTACCCGTCGATTATAATTTCCGGATATAAATTATATTCAGCTAGACTATTCAAATTCAAAGAAAAGCGTAAAAATATGATTAACACTATTTTCGGCAAATACAACATATATATCTATATGCCCAATAATGAATTGTATATGAAACTAAAAATGATTTATAAAGGGAAGAATATTTTTCAAGAACTTTTATTATTTCTATTTAGTGCAAGTCCTATTTCTAATTGTTGTTGATATAAAGTGTTGCAATTTGTATATCTCATCTTATTCTCATATATTTACTTTTAATCTAATAGGCCTAATTATTTATTTAAGATGGTAAATAGGCATCAAATTGATAAGAGAGAGAATTATAATGCCACATAAGAACGTACATCATAATGAGAGAGAATTGTATGTCTTGAAACATTCGTAGCACTTTAACATCATAATGAGCCATAACAACTCAACTTACCATCCACTAATGTTCTATAGATACCTGTTATAATGCCACATAAGAACGTACAACTTATATCATTCCTTCCACAACTAAATCAGATATCAGAATAAACTAGCAATATGGTTTTGACATTTTCACGCTATTCTTTATTCAACTAACAACGTCACAAGGCCTAGTTAATGGCCAATCTTTATGTCATGTTTCCTACCTTGACAGTTCAAACATGACTAAACTAATGAGATGAAGGGCTAACATTATTACAAAGTTTTATACGAATTTCAAAGTAAGACAATTAACTCATAGCTATCAAATTGAATTCACTACTAATTAACTAACATGAAACAAAAATGAAATTTAAACTGATCAACTTGGACAAATGGAAAACAAAATTGCAATTCAAGCTTCATTGATTAGTCATGTTGAATCTCTTTCCAACATAAAATTTAAAAGACATGTACCTGAAAATGAAGGTAGAAGGAGTAAATTTCAGCAGTAGCAGCAATAACAAAATCAGTAGAATGTACCGATAACACAGCAAGTCTGAACAAGACCCGTTAACCCAGATGAACAGTGACAGAAACTTGAGGGAAAGATTTCAGATTCAAACTGAATAATATTCACACAAAAATAATTGCACAAACAACGGACTGATTCTAGGAGGATAACATTTTTTCAGATTTCAATTTCTTCCTGTTTCGGATTCTTGTTTCTGACTATATTTTCTTTTTTCTGTTTTTGTTTTCTTCTTCCTATTTTTTAAAACTCTCCTCTTAAAATCTGATTTTTCTTCTCCTTTCTTTCTTTCTGTCTTTCTCTCCTTTCTTTCTCTCTCAAAGACTGATCTTTTTCTCTTTTAAAATCTACCTGAAAGCTCTCTTTTTTCCTCGTTTTTCTTTCTTCAAAGAGCTCCTAAATCAGTCCCAATCCCCCTCTATTTATACAGGGCTGTCCTGTACCCTTCTAGTGCTGCCTGGACCCTTTTTCTCCTTTTAAAATCAGAAAGTTTTCCATTAAAACTGCTTTTGAATACTTTAAATCTAAGTGCTCTTATCCTGATTTTTCAGCAACCCCATTATCCTTTGTTTCCCACTATCCTATTAAATTAAAAACCATTAACAAACCACTTTCAGCCCACTATTATGTCACATTACCCTTACTGTTTTATCCCAGAAAATGTCCCAGATTTCCTACTGTAATTACTGTTATTACTGCCTTAAATTCAGAATCTAACAATATAGATTTTAAAATCTGTTTAAGCAGCTATAACCAATCCTAAAGTTTTGGACTGAATCCTAACTAAGAATGTAACCTTCTAACACAATTACATCTAATCAACATTTGTAAAATCACACTGAATTCAGACTAACATCACAACAACATATCAATGAAATCATTATAACAATTCAGACTGGACTTAAACATTGAATCAAGATCAAACACACACAGGAGAATTGTCAATATACTGACAATGCCCTGTTCAGAAAACAATATATACACATCATACATTTGAATTTACTGATTTGCAAACAAACATGATTTAATTGACAAATATTAATCAGTAGACTATTTACAACATTTGTCCATAATCAGTCTAAAACAATAGA
This sequence comes from Nicotiana tabacum, assembly GCF_000715075.1. Classification (NCBI taxonomy): domain Eukaryota; kingdom Viridiplantae; phylum Streptophyta; class Magnoliopsida; order Solanales; family Solanaceae; genus Nicotiana; species Nicotiana tabacum. The sequence continues at coordinate 6,608,198 of NC_134086.1, forward strand.
AGCAGACTGTTTCCATTAGCATTATCATAAATGAGAATTCACAATATAACTAATCGACGAACTTAATCGAGTCGATTACTCACATTGTAAATAATCACGAACAACAGAAACAATTTCATATTTTGAGCATATAGACGGGTATGAGACAAAAAATGACAGAATTAATCAAAACAAAAATGTAAAAAATTAACAAGTTATTAAAACAAACGAAAATACATACAGAATACACAAACAGAAATAGAACAGTACCTCTGAATTTTAATCAAACTCGAATTCAACTTGGCTTCGGATTTTGTTTGAAATCAAACAGACCTTAGTCGAAGTATTTTCCACTGAAAATACTTCGACTAAGGTCGATTAAACATCAATCTTTCGTCTGAAGTGAACAGAATCCAAAAATCTGGTATTTCTAGGGTTCTTCAAGGTTCGATTTGGGACTTAACCATTTCTGGTCAGATTCGAGGGGGACCAAATATGACACAAGGGTGAGGGTAGCCTAGGGGTCATTTGGTGTCAGTTTAGAATGGATATGAGTTTGTTCTTGTTTGGTCCGAATCTTCAAAAGAAGATTCGAGCCAAACAAACTTCAGATCCATAACGAGGCATGCTAGGGGGTACTATGTTGTTATTTTGGAAGCCATTGGAAAGGTTTGAGTTTTCAGACCCACCTTCGATTTAGTATTCGAAGAGTTGGGGTCTGATTCGAAGGAAACTAAGGTCAGATTTGTGTAGAGGATGTTCAAGGGGTTTTAGGGTGTTATTTTGGTGACCGGCGGCGTTGATGCCACCGGGTTTCAGGCGGTGGGATTCTAGGGCGGCTAGGGTTAGGGGTGGGTCTGAGGAAGATGATGATGAACAGTGGAGAGGGGGGTTTAGTTAGGGGGCGGGGTAAGGATTATGGGCTTATATAGGGACGGGGTGGGTTGATGCTGACCGTTAGATCTAGTAGGATGAGAGGTCAGGATTTATTCACTTAACCAAACGATGTCGTTTGGTTTAAGCTGGGGGGACGGGTTGAACCGGGTATCGGATCGGGTACGGGCTATGGGTTACGGTTCGTGGGATCTCAGCCGTTGGTTGGCTTTGATCCAACGGTCTTGATAAAGTGTGACCAAACGTCGTCGTTTGGTCTTGGCTTTGAATTGGACCGGACAGGCTGTTTGGATTGGATTGGGCTGTGGGGGGGGTAATTTGATTTGGGCCTGGATTTTAATCCAGGTCCAATTTTTATTTTACAACTTGTATATTTTTTATTTTCTAATTTTATTATTAATTAATAAAATCCTAATCAAAAATTATAAAAACAAAATTATCATTACAATAATATTAATTGTCTTTTAATAACCATTAATGCGTAGATAAAACATTAATCACACAGTGGAATATAAAAAATAGAACGAAATGCATATTTTGGTGATTTTATTTAAATTATCTTTCAAATACATAATTAAATCCTATATGCATGCAACGTGTATTTTATTTTAATTTTCATTTTATTATGACAAAGTAAACATTTACGGACATAACACAAATATTTAACACCACGCAAATTCAAAAAATTACACAGTAAAAGAAATTTATTTTATTTTTTGATTTATTTTGGAGTAGTTTTCGTAAGGCAAAAATCACGTGCTCACAGCTGCTCCTCTTTGTGCGGAAACTCGAAGAGTTTTCGTGCAAAGATAAAGTGAGCGGATACAAGCGATTTTTGCCCGTTCAAATACTCCGTGGGAAGCATTTTTTGAAAGATTTGACCGAACCTCTACTTCAAAGGTTTCCTACATATCCTTGGCTATAAAGGAATCAGGTCAATGTAGTTCGGGAAGTTTTGGGTAGCTGGGACTACCAAGGGACTGTGATGTTACTGCTGCTTCGTGCTGTTTTTACTGCTTGTTGACCTCCTTATTACACCTTACTTCAAAAGTAATGCAAAAATTAAGCTAGATTATGGTACAGGAATTATAAAAAATCTTATCTAGATCATGCCCTTACGTTTCTTGTTGTCTTGATATCTTGGTGACTCTTGGGCATTTGGCTTATTCCGTATTCCTTTTCATTGTGTCCCGTATTTTCTTTTGGGACTCTTGTTGTTTCTTGCTGGGGATTTTGTTGGACTCCTCTGCTTTATTGATTCTAAATGTGCTCCTTTATCATATGAGCGGGCTTTTGATTTTAAAACTTCAATTGCATTCCCTCGTTCTCCAGGTGGGTGCCTTGACTGCTTCTTTTCTTTCTTCATCCTCATTCTCCAGGTGGACGCCTGACTTCTTTTTAACTTCTTCATCCTCATTCTTCAGGTGGACGCCTGACTTCTTTAATTCTTATCCTCGTTCTCCAGGTGGATGCCTGACTTCTTCAATCCTTATCCTCGTTCTCTAGGTGGACGCCTGACTTCTTCAATTCTCCATCCTCATTCTTTAGGTGGACACCTGACTTCTTTAATTCTCATCCTCATTCTCCAGGTGGACGCCTGACTTCTTCTTTTCTCATCCTCATTCTCCAGGTGGACGCCTGACTTCTTCTTTTCTCATCCTCATTCTCCAGGTGGACGCCTGACTTCTTCTTTTCTCATCCTCATTCTCCAGGTGGACGCCTGACTTCTTCTTTTCTCATCCTCATTCTCCAGGTGGACGCCTGACTTCTTTAATTCTCATCCTCATTCTCCAGGTGGACGCCTGACTTCTTTAATTCTCATCCTCATTCTCCAGGTGGACGCCTGACTTCTTCAATTCTCATCCTCATTCTCCAGGTGGACGCCTGACTTCTTTAATTCTCGTCCTCATTCTCCAGGTGGACGCCTGACTTCTTCTTTTCTCATCCTTATTCTCCAGGTGGACGCCTGACTTCTTCTTTTCTCATCCTCATTCTCCAGGTGGACGCCTGACTTCTTCTTTTCTCATCCTCATTCTCCAGGTGGACGCCTGACTTCTTTAATTCTCATCCTCATTCTCCAGGTGGACGCCTGACTTCTTTAATTCTCATCCTCATTCTCCAGGTGGACGCCTGACTTCTTTAATTCTCATCCTCATTCTCCAGGTGGACGCCTGACTTCTTTAATTCTTCATCCTCATTCTCCAGGTGGACGCCTGACTTCTTTAATTCTCATCCTCATTCTCCAGGTGGACGCCTGATTTCTTTAATTCTCATCCTCATTCTCCAGGTGGACGCCTGACTTCTTCTTTTCTCATCCTCATTCTCCAGGTGGACGCCTGACTTCTTTAATTCTCATCCTCATTTTCCAGGTGGACACCTGACTTCTTCTTTTCTCATCCTCATTCTCCAGGTGGACGCCTGACTTCTTTAATTCTCATCCTCATTTTCCAGGTGGACGCCTGACTTCTTCTTTTCTCATCCTCATTCTCCAGGTGGATGCCTGACTTCTTTAATTCTCATCCTCATTCTCCAGGTGGATGCCTGACTTCTTCTTTTCTCATCCTCATTCTCCAGGTGGACGCCTGACTTCTTTAATTCTTCATCCTCATTTTCCAGGTGGACGCCTGACTTCTTTAATTCTCATCCTCATTCTCCAGGTGGACGCCTGACTTCTTCTTTTCTCATCCTCATTCTCCAGGTGGACGCCTGACTTCTTTAATTCTCATCCTCATTCTCCAGGTGGACGCCTGACTTCTTTAATTCTCATCCTCATTCTCCAGGTGGACGCCTGACTTCTTTAATTCTCATCCTCATTCTCCAGGTGGACGCCTGACTTCTTTAATTCTCATCCTCATTCTCCAGGTGGATGCCTGACTTATTCTTGCTGATGGTGAGGCTTCTTATTCGTCTTGTTTTATCGTCTTGGAATGGTTGAAAAAGACCGTCTTGTCTTTGTAATTGATCCTTGACTATAGGATTCCTCTCTGTATGTTTTCGTTCAGACCCTTTTAACCGTAATCATATGTCCCTTCTGACTTTGCTGATCCACTTTTGATTTCACTTTTCTTACACCAATATCTTTTTATCTCCTACTTTTCATGGCCGTATTTTGCATCATGTAACCTTGAATCTTGGTAGTATACATTGACATTCCTTCTTATTCGTTTGGAATAAAACTTATCTCAAAGCTTTAGAAAAGTAAGATTATTAGTGACAAAACGCGCTGATTTCGACAATTTATAGAATGAAAAGAAAAATCCAAATTTGGATGACTGTCGGAGAAGGAATAAAACTTATCTGATTGGAGTTACTGACGCCAATGATCAGGGTATGCATTTTGGATTAATCAACCTAGTCTTTTAATCAATCTCCTCTTAATTGTCTCATTTTTGTTTTCCCCAAAATTTCCGTAATCAATCTTCATTTTTCATTTCACAGACTTGTTGGACTTGGAATATCTCAAAGAGTTTTCACCGACAAACCTTCCTCATTTGTTCATTTCTCACTTCCTTTTCGCCTTATGGTGCCTATGAAGGTTTTCACCAATAAGACTCTCTCATTTTTACTTTTCTCTCAACTTCCGTCGCCTTATGGTGCCCGTGTGGGTTTTCACCTATAAGACTCTCTCATTTTTACTTTCTTTTCTTGTTTGTACCAGAGTGTTATGAACCATCTTCATTTGCTTGTCTCAGCATTTTTCTAAGATTGACCGAAAGGTCTTTTTGGTATGGGGTTAGAAATGGAAAAGGTATTAAAAGATAAATAGCTTTGGTATGGGTTTAAAATTACAACTCTTGGAATCTTTTCTTATTTCCAATACAATTCCTGCCCCAGTTTCTTGATTGGGGTCTCTTAATGTTTCTTTTCGTGCACATTGTGTATGTTGTGCACCCTATGACCGAGCCGTGAGGTGCCTACGTATCCTTCTTTGAGGAATCAGGTCAAACGTTGTTCACTAAATAATAGTGATTTTTTTTTCATTGATTCCAAGAGAGGGTAGGAAAGAAACAAGTATGGCTCAAAGGGAAAACAAAGGGTATAGTGTTTGGATAGCAGAATAAATTGCCTTTGTCATTCCAATCTTTGAAATAATGCTAAATACAAACATTCAAAAAGTTATGCGTAATATCTCTTTACCGCATCAGAATTGATCGCCATGTCTATGCATTTGCCTTCATATCTGTTAAGCATAGTGCACCATTCGACAATACTCTGGTCACAATGAATGGTCCTTGCCAATTCGGGGCAAATTTGCCTTTCGCCTCAACCTGATGTGGAAGAATACGTTTCAGCACATGCTGACCCACTTCAAACTTCCGTGGACGCACCTTTTTGTTATATGCTCTTTCTATTCTTCTTTGATATAATTGACCATGACATACTGCGGCCAATCGTTTTTCATCAATCAAGTTTAACTGTTCCAGACGGGTTTTGACCCATTCATCATCATCAATCTTTGCTTCGACGATGATCCGAAGGGAAGGAATCTCAACTTCTGCAGGAATTACTGCTTCTGTGCCATATACCAACAAATAAGGAGTTGCTCCTACTGAAGTGCGAACAGTAGTGCGGTATCCCAATAATGCAAATGGTAATTTTTCATGCCATTGTTTTGAACCTTCTACCATTTTCCGAAGTATCTTCTTTATGTTTTTGTCGGCTGCCTCTACTGCTCCATTTGCCTTGGGCCGATATGGGGTAGAGTTGCGATGTGTAATCTTAAATTGTTGACATACTTCCTTCATTAAGTTGCTGTTAAGATTAGCACCGTTATCTGTGATGATCACCTTTGGGACTCCGAATCGACATATGATATTTGAGTGGACAAAATCGACCACAGCTTTCTTGGTCACTGATTTAAATGTTTTGGCCTCAACCCATTTGGTAAAATAATCAATGGCTACCAGAATGAACCTGTGCCCATTGGATACTGCTGGCTCAATCGGTCCAATCACATCCATGCCCCAAGCAACGAAGGGCCATGGTGCCGATATTGTGTGCAATTCGGATGGTGGAGAATAAATCAAATCTCCGTGTATTTGGCATTGATGACACTTGCGCACAAAACTGATACAATCTCGCTCCATGGTAAGCCAATAGTAACCAGTACGGAGGATCTTCTTTGCTAATACATATCCACTCATGTGGGGTCCGCAAACTCCCGAATGTATTTCAGACATGACAGTTGTAGCTTGTCTGGCATCTATGCATCTTAATAATCCAAGATCTGGTGTTCTTTTATACAAAACTCCTCCGCTTAAGAAGAATCCATTTGCCAATCGTCTAATGGTCCTCTTTTGGTCTCCTGTGGCTTGTGCGGGATATATCCCCATCCTGATATACTCCTTGATATCGTGGAACCATGGTTCACCATCAAATTCTTCTTTGACCATATTGCAATAAGCGTGCTGATCGTGGACTTGAATATGTATCGGATCTACATAAACTTTATCCGAATGATGCAACATTGATGCCAAGGTAGCCAATGCATCGGCAACCTCATTATGGATTCTTGGAATATGTTGGAACTCCACTGATTGAAACCGCTGACAAAGATCATGTAGACATTGTCGGTATGGTATGAGCTTCATGTCTCGAGTTTCCCATTCTCCTTGAATTTGATGTACCAAAAGATCTGAATCTCCCATGACTAAGATTTCTCGGATACCCATGTTTGCGGCTAGCCTTAACCCCAAAATGCAAGCTTCATATTCAGCCATATTATTGGTGCAATAAAATCGCAATTGAGCCGTAACAGGATAGTGATGCCCTGTTTCAGAAATGAGTACGGCTCCTATCCTGACTCCTTTCATGTTAGCGGCTCCATCAAAGAAAAGTTTCCAGCCAGGTTTTTCAATTCGCTCCACCTCGTCGATATGCATTGTTTCTTCATCAGGAAAATAGGTTTTCAATGGCTCGTATTCCTCATCGACCGGGTTTTCGGCTAAATGATCGGCCAGTGCTTGAGCCTTCATTGCAGTTCGAGTCACATAGATGATGTCAAATTCTGTGAGCAATATCTGCCACTTTGCAAGTCTTCCCGTTGGCATAGGCTTTTGAAAAATGTATTTCAATGGATCCAACCGAGAAATGAGGTAAGTAGTGTAGGATGACAAATAGTGTTTCAATTTTTGAGCTACCCATGTTAGGGCGCAACATGTCTTTTCCAGATGAGTATACTTAACCTCATAAATTGTGAACTTCTTGCTAAGGTAGTAGATGGCCTGTTCTTTTCTGCCAGTGAGGTCATGTTGCCCCAATACACAACCAAATGAATTTTCCAAAACTGTTAAGTAAAGAATCAAAGGTCTTCCTGGCTCTGGCGGGACCAACACGGGTGGGTTCGACAAGTACCCTTTTATTTTATCGAATGCTTCTTGACACTCATCGGTCCATTTGACCGCATCATCCTTTTTCAACAATTTGAAAATTGGCTCACAAGTTGTTGTGAGCTGAGCAATAAACCTGCTGATATAATTTAACCTTCCCAACAAACTCATTACTTCAGTTTTATTCCTGGGAGGTGGCAATTCTTGGATGGCTTTGATTTTTGATGCGTCTAGCTCGATGCCTCGTCGACTGACTATGAATCCTAGCAACTTTCCAGATGGAACTCCAAATGCGCATTTGGAAGGGTTAAGCTTGAGGTTGTACCTACGAAGTCTTAAGAAGAACTTCCTCAAATCCCCAACGTGGTCGGCCTGATGCTTTGATTTTATGATCACATCGTCCACGTATACTTTAATCTCCTTGTGTATCATATCATGAAACACTGTGGTCATTGATCTCATATAGGTTGCTCCGGCGTTCTTTAAACCGAATGGCATTACCCGGTAGCAATAAGTTCCCCATGGTGTGATGAATGCCATCTTTTCTGCGTCTTCTTCATCCATTAGAATTTGATGATACCCGGCATAACAATCCACGAAAGATCCTATATCATGCTTGGCACAATTGTCGATCAAAATATGGATATTGGGTAATGGGAAATTATCCTTTGGACTTGCTTTGTTGAGATTGCGGTAGTCGACGCATACTCTAATTTTGCCGTCTTTCTTTGGTACAGGAACGATATTAGCCAACCAAACAGGATATCGAGTGACTCGAATGACCTTTGCTTCCAATTGTTTGGTGATTTCTTCCTTAATTCTCACACTCATATCAGGCTTGAATTTTCTCATCCTCTGCTTGACAGGAGGCACCGTTGGATCGGTGGGCAATTTGTGAACCACTAAATCAGTGCTCAGGCCCGGCATGTCGTCATATGACCATGCAAAAATATCTTTGAATTCTATGAGTGCTTTAATTAACTCTTCTCGGATCTTTGGTTCGAGATGGACACTTATTTTGGTTTCCCGGACATTACTCGTGTCCCCTATATTGATGTCTTCGGTATCACTCAAGTTAGGTTTGATTTTTTCCTCAAAGTGAATTAACTCTTTACTAATCTCTTCAAAAACCTCATCTTCATCATATTCTGATTCATAATCACAATATATTTCTTGAATTATTACTTCGGAACCAGATTGATTTTTAAGACTGGGCTGAGGATTCCTCATGCATGCCATATCACTAGAGCCAGCGTAAAAAGAACTGTACAGAAAAAAAGAAAAAGAAAAGAAAACTATCAGGAATGATAATAAAAAAGGAAACTGCTTTTTATTGGATGATGAAAGATAACAAGGTTTGCACACTTCAAACAAACTGTAAGATAAGCTTTGGGATTACAACCCTGAAGTAACCCAAACAAACTTGAAAGAAAATCAAAATAAACTACCAAGACTCCTTTCGAATGGGGAGAGGAGTGGCTTTCCAATTATTAAGCTTTGTTTCTGGCCCAATGAATTGAACTTCTGCGTCGCTACACCCTTCTCCGTTTTCCAACATATTCTCATCATCAAACAATTTCTCGAATCTTTCAATTAATTCTTCCTCAGGATTGACCCGGGATTTAGGAATTGTTATTATCGGGCGATTTTTAGCACCGGTCTTGACAAAAGATTTTGACAGATGTGGGACTGGTTTTGGAAGATCCCATGCCTTATGTTTCAACTTTCTGGCCTTTATCATGGCATTACGGTGGGTATGAACCCCAATCCGAATGTTCCCCAGTTCTCGGGGAGAGATACTGGTTGTATAATTCCTTGCAAAGATAAGCCCAAGCCTTTGCCGGGTATAAAACCATTCTTTAACATTTCATAAGCTATCATGACTGATGCAGAGGATATCTTTGGATTCGGAAGGTATTTCCCCTCTGGAATTTTCTCTACCGACACTGTGTCGGATACTTGGTATACCCATAGTCCCTGGTCATTTTCTGTTCCCTCGACCGGTACAATGGTACTGCTGCGAGCATTTAAACTTTCTTCCCCATGCACAACTATTTCTTGATGATCCCATTCAAACTTGACAACCTGATGTAGTGTTGACGGGACTGCTTTAGCAGCATGGATCCATGGTCGACCCAACAACAAGTTGTAAGAAACAGTTATGTCCAACACTTGAAATTCCATTGTGAATTCAACTGGCCCTATTGTTAGTTCCAACACTATGTCGCCAAATGAATCTCTGCTTCCACCGTCAAACCCCCGTACGCAGATACTATTCTTCTGGATCCTCTCCTCTTTAATTTTTAATTTGCTTAAAGTGGAGAGAGGGCATATGTTTGCACTTGACCCATTGTCAACCAATACCCGGGTTACTACGGAGTTTTCACATTTCACGGTGAGGTAAAGAGCTCTGTTGTGCTCGGTACCTTCCATAGGCAATTCATCATCAGAAAATGTAATTCTGTTTGCCTCAAAGATTCTGTTGGCTATTCTTCCCAAATGATTTACAGGGATTTTTTCAGGAACATGAGCCTCATTCAGGATTTTCATCAAAGCCAGACGGTGCTCCTCTGAATGGATCAGTAATGACAACAATGAAATTTGAGCGGGTGTCTTCTTCAATTGATCCACAACAGAATAGTCATGGAGTTTCATTTTTCTTAAAAACTCTTCCGCCTCTTCTTCCGTCACAGCTCTCTTTATTGGTGTTGGATTATTTTTAGTTTTTCTTAACTCTTCGGGCGTAAAACATCTTCCCGAACGAGTCAAGCCTTGCACCTCACACACTTCTTCCTTGACTTCTTTTCCCTTGTACATTACAGTCACCCGTTCATAGTTCCATGGGATGGCTTTGTTGTTGATGACTGGCAGCTGGGTCACAGGTGTGATGATGACCCGATCTGTACGGGCTCCTTCCACGAATACAATGGGTTTGTTAGCAACCCCTGGTACTATCACTTTTGGCCTTTCTTGTTTTGGAGCAACTTTGCTCGATGATCCCTCCTTGTTTATCATAGATGGTCCATCACCATTTCTGCTCTGTTTAGGTACCGGTTTCTCCTTTGTTAACTGCTTATCTGGTTTGGCTTCATGAGACTTGATCATCATGACAGTTTGTGATGGCTTCTTTGTCTCCCCATCAGCTTGTATGATTTCTATCATATTAGCCTCTTGATGGGCTGGCATTGGATTTCTATTGATATTTGGAGTTTCTGGGGTTTGAACCTCGATTTTATTAGTATCAATCAGTTCTTGTATTGCATTTTTCAAATGCCAGCATTTCTCCGTGTCATGGCCTAGTGCACCGGAGCAATATTCACAGCTAATGGTGTAATCCAGATTCTTTGGAGGAGGATTGGGTAGCTTGGATTGTATTGGTCTCAGCATGTCCAGCTGTCTCAGCCTGTGGAACAGACTAGTGTAAGACTCTCCCAATGGAGTGTAAGTTTTCTTTTTCTATTCTCTTTCCCCCCTGAACGCTGGCCTCGGCCTGAAACCTGGTCCGGGATAGGCTCGTGGGTAAGTACTTGGTATGACAGGAGCACGCCAATTGGCGTGAACAGGTGGCTGATTGTATGCTTGAGCATGGTTAATGGAGAAATGAGACTCCTAAGGGTGATAGTAGTGTTGGGATAAATCATGGTGGTAAGTTGATTGGCGAGGTCGTTGTTGATTATAGTAAGGCGGTGAACCTCTTGGTCCTGACCAAATTCCTGAATCAACTACTGCTGCCTCTTCCCTTTTCTTTCTTCCGATTCCTCCTACCCCGCCTTGAATGGCTTGAGTAGTCGCCTTAATCGCTGAATAGCTCATGATTTTATTTGTCTTGAGGCCTTCTTCCACCATACCTCCCATCTTCACCACTTCGTTGAATGATTTCCCAACTGTTGAAACCAAATGGGCATAGTAAGTTGGTTCCAAGGCTTGGAGGAAGTAGTCTACCATTTCACTCTCCTTCATAGGAGGATCCACTCGTGCTGCCTGTTCTCTCCACCGAAAGCCATACTCTCTGAAACTTTCATTGTGTTTCTTCTCAAACTTCGTCAAAGATAATCGATCTGGGATGATTTCCAAATTGTATTAGAAATGGTATGCGAATGCCTGTGCCAGGTCATCCCAGGTGTACCATCTCCCATGGTCCTGGCGTGTATACCACTCCAAAGCTGATCCGCTTAAACTTTGACTGAAGTAAGCCATCAATAATTCATACTTTCCCCCAGCTCCTCGCATCTTGCTACAGAAACCCCTTAAGTGGGCTACTGGGTCGCCGTGCCCGTTGTATAGGTCAAATTTGGGCATCTTGAAGCCAACTGGTAATTGTACATTGGGGAATAAGCACAAATCTTTGTATGCTACACTGACTTGCCCACCTAATCCTCGCATGTCTCTGAACGATTGTTCTAGACTCTTGACCTTCCTGAACATCTCTTCTTGTTCAGCATTTTTGGCTGGCTTGTCAATTTCGGTTGGGAGGTCAAAACGAGGAGTAATTGAATGGATTTCGGAGGCTTTGAGGGTAGGCTCCGGGGGGTAATATTGGTTGTCCTGGGCCTGGAATGTAGGCTCACTAGGAGATTTGTGGAATGTAGCAGGGGGAGGTGCTACGAAAACAGGAGTCATAGGTGGAGGAAAATATGGAACTGGTTTCGGAGGTGGAGACTGCGGTGTCTGAGAGGTGGTGCCTCGGTAGTGCTGGTAAATGGGGAAGTTTGGGGATAATTCAGTGGTAATATTATCCTGAGTTTGGGTCATTGATGGAGCAGGGTTATTTGGGTAAGATGGGGGTAACTGTCCTATAGACCAGGCTTGGTACATCTCAGCCATTTGCTGCTTGAGTTTAAACATCTCTTCTTTCATTTTCCCGACATCCATCTCCTCTAGCTCCATACCTGTGTCAACATCTGGGATAGACATACTTTCGGGTATTGGTCCTTTTGATCTTGTGTGATAGTGATAATATGCCAGTATACTCTTTAGAGAAACTAACTGCTTGAATTCTGGAAATGAACAAACTTGTTAGTTTTGAGAGTTTAACACATATATAATCACACGTTGAGATGCAATGCTCCTAGACAAATAATCCCTTTCTATTATGCTTTTGCTCGGCTGCTTGTGTCGTCCCAGCTTTCTTGAAATTTTTATTGTTATTTAATTTTATTTTATATATATATCTTTTATCGTGGTGGTCGAATCCTATAGAGATTGCCTACGTATCATGCCCCCGCATGAATCAGACCTTGCGTAGTTCGGACTAAAGGCAATCACTTTTATTCATTATAAAAAGATGGAATTACATTTGAAAACTTTTAAGAAAATGGTTTGAAACACACACACTTAAATCAAAATAAAAGATACAATTCTTAACATCTCACAACGTGCCCCACTTTCTACTTGTGTTGTATATTATTAGACTATTTGCTCAATGTGGAGCTTGACATGGATGACCTCTCAGCGTACGATACATCCTTTCCAACTCCATTGCTAGATGACTAGCAAAAGTGGGCGCATGCTCTGTAAACCTTTCATAATCCATTCCTTGGCAGTTTACATAACTTTGAGATGTGAAGACTGTCAGGTCGTGGATTTGTGCCCTGAAACCTTGGAGGCGTTGGCCTTGGTCTTGCAATTGCTGCTGACGAGTGGTGGCTATATATCTGACACGGTTTTCACGATCTAGAGCTGATTCTAACAGAGCTCGAAGTCTGGCCTGCTCTAATCTTGCTTGTGCTCTTTCTCTGTCGAGGTCTGCTTGTTGATGTTCTCTGTTGCATCTTCTTGCCTCTTCTAGTTGTGCACGAAGCTGGTTTTCTGATCGTATCCAATGGTCTTTTTCCTTCTTGAATTGTGCCCTGTCTTTTTCGGATTGCCTATCTTGGCGTTCCTTATTAGACATGGCTTCTTCGTTTAATCGTTGGATCCTTTCTTTTGCTTTTCTCAACGTCCTTTCGTTTTCTTCAATAATAGAATCATAATCTTGCATTCTTTCAAAAAGATTGGCGATGGTTTTTTGATCCTTCCGGCTCCTCTTTGGTGTTTCAGAAACTCTTTTCATTTTTTGGAATCGAGCATGAAGATTTTCATTCTCACAAGCTACACTCTTCTTCTCGCCTTCGGCTTCTTGTGCTTGCAAATCTTTCTCCAAACTGAGGCTTCTCAGATTTTCTTTTAGGGCATGGATAGTTGCTTTGTACCCTTTTTCCTTTTCTCCCCAGATCAACCGCTCTTGGATTTTATCATTGAAGTTTTGAACATGGGGTCTTTTTGTTGGCCTTCTTAGCTCAGGCTCTGGTACATCATCCACACGAGACCGTTTTTCAAACCACCTTGCATATCCAGGATTTATCTCACCCTTTGTAGTGTCTGGGACTTGAGTATCACTTTTTAAGTATCGACATCCATTCCACATCTGCTGAAGTAGAGCCTCGGGAATAGTGGCTTCTGGGTGTAATTCGATTACTTGCATACTCAAATCTTCATCATCAGGAACTACTTGATATCTCCCTAGTTGCCTTAAGACTCTTAGTGGCGCATACGGCTGAATGCTTCTCAATCCCAATAGTAGTAGATAACTATTTGAGGTTGACATGTGTATTACTTCCCTCATCGGGAGCCATCCCAAAGTCCATTCAATCTGATTTGCCGTTAAAGCCTTTAGATGAGATACCCATGCTTCTATTCCTTCTGGAGCCTGAAAATTTTTTGTTCTTTCCTCATAGCTCTCGATGCAATTATCATTGTTTGACCCATACTGTATGATCTTGGGCTGTTGTTGGAGATGTTCCATCACCCACATTTGCAACAAAATTTTGCATCCTTCGAAGACTTTTGCTCCTGATTTACATAAAGTCAAAGCCCGATAAATGTCTGATAGAATGATGGGGACAAGGGTGTGATTTTCTTTGGTGGTGAGGATTTGCACAATTTTTGCGGTGCGAATATCAATTGTTCGCTCTTTGTTTGGGAAGATCACGATTCCTAGAAAAGCCACCATGAAGGCAAAGCGACGGTGAATCTGCCAGATGTCTTTGTTTTGCTTGTTAGTAAGGCCTTTCTCATGAATTTCGAACCCATCTGACTTTCCGAACCTTGAATACAAAAAGTTGAAGGAACAACATCCATTGATGACATTGCTTTTTCTGATTTGACTGCTGATGTTCAGAAGGCCGAAGAATCAAAGTACCGAAGGAGCCTTTGTGAATATCAGGCTTTGATTTCTTAGACTTCCGTCAAAACCAGCATATCCAGCTATTTCCTCTAATGTAGGAGTAAGCTCGAAGTCAGAGAAACGAAAGACATTGTGAGCAGGGTCCCAAAAAGTTACTAATGCCGCAATCAGATCATCACGGGGTTTAACCTTCATAATATCCGTGAGGTTTCCCAAATGCTTGACGACCCATTTTTGACCGTCTTCGCCTAAATCATACCACCATCTTTGAAGCTGAAAGAGAAATTCTTCTGTACTCGTGGATGAGGGGCTTTGTGTGGTGCTCATTTTGTATCTGAAGTTTAATTTAATAAAGTTAAGACTCATTTTGAAAAATAAAAAAAAAACTATTTTCAAAATTTTATATTTTTTGAAAATTTACACTAAAAAAATCATTTTATTTATTAAATATCTTTATTTCAAGATTTAAAAAAAACAACCCATTTTATTCCTCTCTTCTCACCATGATTTCGTTTAAGCTGGTCAACAAGCATGTTCGAGGCAAATGAATGCACAAGTATCAAGTAGGATGCATCAGGATGGTCTTTTTGTTTCGGGTTCACCTGTCCTAGACAGACCCAACCCCTGTGTTGAGTCTCCAATGCCAAATGTATATGATGCAAATATTCGTTCCTACTAGGGATCCGGTACATGGCTGAGTTATTCTAAGTGTAAAACCTGAGGTTGATTGTTCTAAACCTGGCTTACCCAAACGGACAGTTTGAGCCGAAGCGGGGGCAACGTACCAGGAGCACGAAAGTTTGCCCGGCCTAGTTACTTGTCCCAACTCCGTCTTATTTGGTATGACTTTAACAGAAAGGTGGGTCACGCGCACGTGTACACCATAAATTCAGAAGACTCAGAAAGAAGGGGGTTTCGTAGCAGTTGTATATATTCACAATTCAAATAATATTAAAGCGGTAAAAAGCAACATTTAGCATATTAGCATATAAACAGTTGAAAATCATATAGTAAATAAAGCCAATTAACACAGATATTTTAAGCTCGAATTCTTTAAACCCTGAACCAATGGTTCTGGGTTACAGTTTACACTTTTATCCCCAGCAGAGTCGCCAGAGCTGTCGCACCTCCTTTTTACCGCGCCCGCGGGGCGCGTGGGGAGTTTTCTCCAATTAAAGGACAGTCGAAACGGGATTTATTTAATTATTTCAGAGTCGCCACCTGGGAATTTTAAGGCATCCCAAGTCACCAATTTTAATCCCTGAATCGAGGAGAATATGACTCTGTTTATTATTCTGCGAACCAGAAATCCTGAGTAAGGAATTCTGTTAATCCGGAAGAAGGTGTTAGGCATTTCCGAATTCCGTGGTTCTAGCACGGTCGCTTAACTGTTTTTATTATTGGCTTAATTATCTTGATTTTACTAAATACGTTTTTATTGCATGATTTTACTACCGCTTTTTACTTATTGTTTACAATTATATGGACGAATTACGCGTACGTATATTCGTATTATATACTTTTTATAATTACCGGGGATCGTGCCACGCGTACGTGTACACAATAAAATTGTCCATGTTATAGTTTTTATAAAATATATATTCAAAAATTAAAAATAAAATCAGGAACATCATCACCCTTTTTATTTAGATAATGAACTGCACACCTCGGGTTATATGAAATTATTTTGACATCCGCGGAGAAATCATTTTTATTAAAATATTCACTCGAAATTGCGCGTACACATAATCCGAATTTGCTTTTTTTTTATAATCAGGGTGCGCGAACGCATCCCTGATTGCGCAAAATCTTTGTTAATAGTATTATGGCCTTTTTCCCCAAATTGTTTATTATATCATGAGAAATCTCCATTTAAGATACCCTTGAATTCTTGAAAAGAACTTGCAATTTATTAAATGTTACCCGTCGATTATAATTTCCGGATATAAATTATATTCAGCCAGACTATTCAAATTCAAAGAAAAGCGTAAAAATATGATTAACACTATTTTCGGCAAATACAACATATATATCTATATGCCCAATAATGAATTGTATATGAAACTAAAAATGATTTATAAAGGGAAGAATATTTTTCAAGAACTTTTATTATTTCTATTTAGTGCAAGTCCTATTTCTAATTGTCGTTGATATAAAGTGTTGCAATTTGTATATCTCATCTTATTCTCATATACTTGCTTTTAATCTAATAGGCCTAATTATTTATTTAGGATGGTAAATAGGCATCAAATTGATAAGAGAGAGAATTATTATACAAATTGATTAACAACATTGTCTTACATGCCACATATTTGTATGTCTTGAAACATTCGTAGCACTTTAACATCATAATGAGCCATAACAACTCAACTTACCATCCACTAATGGTTCTATAGATACCTGTTATAATGGCACATAAGAACGTACAACTTATATCATTCCTTCCACAACTAAATCAGATATCAGAATAAACTAGCAATATGGTTTTGACATTTTTACGCTATTCTTTATTCAACTAACAACGTCACAAGGCCTAGTTAATGGCCAATCTTTATGTCATGTTTCCTACCTTGACAGTTCAAACATGACTAAACTAATGAGATGAAGGGCTAATATTATTACAAAGTTTTATACGAATTTCAAAGTAAGACAATTCACTCATAGCTATCAAATTGAATTCACTACTAATTAACTAACATGAAACAAAAATGAAATTTAAACTGATGAACTTGGACAAATGGAAAACAGAATTGCAATTCAAGCTTCATTGATTAGTCATGTTGAATCTCTTTCCAACATAAAATTTAAAAGACATGTACCTGAAAATGAAGGTAGAAGGAGTAAATTTCAGCAGTAGCAGCAATAACAAAATCAGTAGAATGTACCGATAACACAGTAAGTCTGAACAAGACCCGTTAACCCAGATGAACAGTGACAGAAACTTGAGGGAAAGATTTCAGATCCAAACTGAATAATATTCACACAAAAATATATGCACAAACAACGGACTGATTCTAGGAGGATAACATTTTTTCAGATTTCAATTTCTTCCTGTTTCGGATTACTGTTTCTGACTATGTTTTCTTTTTTCTGTTTCTGTTTTCTTCTTCCTATTTTTAAAACTCTCCTCTTAAAATCTGATTTTTCTTCTCCTTTCTTTCTTTCTGTCTTTCTCTCCTTTCTTTCTCTCTCAAAGATTGATCGTTTTCTCTTTTAAAATCTGCCTGAAAGCTCTCTTTTTTCCTCGTTTTTCTTTCTTCAAAGAGCTCCTAAATCAGTCCCAATCCCCCTCTATTTATACAGGGCTGTCATGTACCCTTCTAGTGCTGCCTGGACCCTTTTTCTCCTTTTAAAATCAGAAAGTTTTCCATTAAAACTGCTTTTGAATACTTTAAATCTAAGTGCTCTTATCCTGATTTTTCAGCAGCCCCATTATCCTTTGTTTCCCACTATCCTATTAAATTAAAAACCATTAACAAACCACTTTCAGCCCACTATTATGTCACATTACCCTTACTGTTTTATCCCAGAAAATGTCCCAGATTTCCTACTGTAATTACTATTATTACTTCCTTAAATTCAGAATCTAACAATACAGATTTTAAAATCTGTTTAAGCAGCTATAAC
The DNA here is from genome assembly GCF_000715075.1 of Nicotiana tabacum. Classification (NCBI taxonomy): domain Eukaryota; kingdom Viridiplantae; phylum Streptophyta; class Magnoliopsida; order Solanales; family Solanaceae; genus Nicotiana; species Nicotiana tabacum. The sequence goes on from NC_134086.1 coordinate 6,626,192, forward strand.
CAATCCTAAAGTTTTGGACTGAATCCTAACTAAGAATGTAACCTTCTAACACAATTACATCTAATCAAAATTTGTAAAATCACACTGAATTCAGAACTAACATCATAACAACATATCAATGAAATCATTATAACAATTCAGACTGGACTTAAACATTGAATCAAGATCAAACATACACAGGAGAATTGTCAATATACTAACAATGCCCTGTTCAGAAAACAATATATACACATCATACAGTTGAATTTACTGATTTGCAAACAAACATGATTTAATTGACAAATATTAATCAGTAGACTATTTACAACATTTGTCCATAATCAGTCTAAAACAATAGAAGCAGACTGTTTCCATTAGCATTATCATAAATGAGAATTCACAATATAACTAATCGACGAACTTAATCGAGTCGATTACTCACATTGTAAATAATCACGAACAACAGAAACAATTTCATATTTTGAGCATATAGATGGGTATGAGACAAAAAATGACAGAATTAATCAAAACAAAAATGTAAAAAATTAACAAGTTATTAAAACAAACGAAAATACATACAGAATACACAAACAGAAATAGAACAGTACCTCTGAATTTTAATCAAACTCGAATTCAACTTGGCTTCGGATTTTGTTTGAAATCAAACAGACCTTAGTCGAAGTATTTTCCACTGAAAATACTTCGACTAAGGTCGATTAAACCTCAATCTTTCGTCTGAAGTGAACAGAATCCAAAAATCTGGTATTTCTAGGGTTCTTGAAGGTTCGATTTGGGACTTAACCATTTCTGGTCAGATTCGAGGGGGACCAAATATGACACAAGGGTGAGGGTAGCCTAGGGGTCATTTGGTGTCAGTTTAGAACGGATCTGAGTTTGTTCTTGTTTGGTCCGAATCTTCAAAAGAAGATTCGAGAAGCTCGGAACTGATTCGAGCCAAACAAACTTCAGATCCATAACGAGGCATGCTAGGGGGTACTATGGTGTTATTTTGGAAGCCATTGGAAAGGTTTGAGTTTTCAGACCCACCTTCGATTTAGTATTCGAAGAGTTAGGGTCTGATTCGAAGGAAACTAAGGTCAGATTTGTGTAGAGGATGTTCAGGGGGTTCTAGGGTGTTATTTTGGTGACCGGCGGCGTTGATGCCGCCGGGTTTCAGGCGGTGGGATTCTAGGGCGGCTAGGGTTAGGGGTGGCTCTGAGGAAGATGATGATGAACAGTGGAGAGGGGGGTTTAGTTAGGGGGCCGGGGTAAGGATTATGGGCTTATATAGGGACGGGGTGGGTTGATGCTGACCGTTAGATCTAGTAGAATAAGAGGTCAGGATTTATTCACTTAACCAAACGATGTCGTTTGGTTTAAGCTGGGGGGGACAGGTTGAACCGGGTATCGGATCGGGTACGGGCTATGGGTTACGGTTCGTGGGATCTCAGCCGTTGGTTGGCTTTGATCCAACGGTCTTGATAAAGTGTGACCAAACGTCGTCGTTTGGTCTTGGCTTTGAAATGGACCGGACAGGCTGCTTGGATTGGGCTGTGGGGTGGGGGTAATTTGATTTGGGCCTGGATTTTAATCCAGGTCCAATTTTTATTTTACAACTTGTATATTTTTTATTTTCTAATTTTATTATTAATTAATAAAATCCTAATAAAAATTTATAAAAACAAAATTATCATTACAATAATATTAATTATCTTTTAATAACCATTAACGAGTAGATAAAACATTAATCACACAGTGGAATATAAAAAATAGAACGAAATGCATATTTTGGTGATTTTATTTAAATTATCCTTCAAATACATAATTAAATCCTATATGCATGCAACATGTATTTTATTTTAATTTTCATTTTATTATGACAAAGTAAACATTTACGGACATAACACAAATATTTAACACCACGCAAATTCAAAAAATTACACAGTAAAAGGAATTTATTTTATTTTTTGATTTATTTTGGAGTAGTTTTCGTAAGGCAAAAATCACGTGCTCACAATAGTTGCAGGGATACCGAAACGGGAAATAAGATTGGAGTGCACGAAATCTACCACAGCTTTCTTGGTGACAGACTTGAGAGTGATTGCTTCAACCCATTCCGTGAAGTAGTCGATGGCGACCAATATGAATCTGTGCCCATTTGAGGCTTTTGGCATGATCGGCCCAATGACGTCCATGCCCCAAGCAACAAGTGGCCAAGGAGCTAACATGGGATACGGTTCTATGGGAGGTGCATGAATCAAATCACCGTGCACCTGACACTGATGACATTTCCGAACAAAATTGAAGCAATATTTTTCCACGGTCATCCAGTAATAACTTGCTCGAAGGATTTTCTTTGCCAAAACATACCCGCTCATATGGGGTCTGCACACTCCTGCGTGCACTTCGTACGTGATTCTTCTGGATTCTTCGGCGTCAACACATCTTAACAAGTTGAGGTTCGGGTTCCTTTTGTACAAGACATCACCACTTAAAAAGAAACCACTTGCATGTCGTCTAATGGTTCTCTTTTGGTCCCCACTGGCTCGCTCGGGGTATTCTTTGGTTTTCAAAAATCTTTTGATGTCATGATACCTTGGCTGAATATTTGGTTCTGCCTCAACCGTATTACAGTAGCCATGCCTTTCCCTGATTTGGATTTCCAAGGGATCAATGTGGGCGTTGCCTGGGTATGGCAGCATCGAGGCCAAAGTAGCAAGCGCATCGGCTAGTTCATTATGGCAACGAGGGATGTACCTGAACTCTATTGACTTAAATTGCGTGCCATGATCTTCCACATGTTGCTTATAAGGAATAAGCTTGACATCTCGAGTTTCACATTCTTCTTGAGCTTGTCAGATAATCAGATCCGAGTCTCCCATGACTAACAACTCTTCGACATCTTGGTCGATTGCCATGATCATATCCATAATGCAGGCTTCATACTCGGCAGTGTTGTTTGTGCAGAAAAATCGAAGCCTGGCTGTGGCTGGATAATGCTGACCAGTGGGCGAGATCAAGATTGCCCCAATTCCAACACCTTTTGCGTTTACCGCTCCATCAAAGAACATTTACCAAGCATTGGTGTCTTCGAATATTGTCTCAGCTGAGTTTACTTCTTCGTCCGGGAAGTAGGTGTTCAAAGGTTGGTATTCATCATCGACCGGATTTTAAGCCAAATGATCTGCTAACGCCTGGGCTTTCATTGTCGTGCGGGTGACATAGACTATGTCAAATTCCGCAAGCAGGATCTGCCACTTTGCTAACCTCCCAGTGGGCATTGGCTTCTGGAATATGTATTTTAAAGGATCCAACCTGGTTATGAGGTAAGTGGTGTAGGCTTGCAAATAATGCTTTAGCTTCTGAGCGACCCAAGTTAAAGCGCAACAAGTTCTCTCCAAAAAAGTTTACTTGGCTTCATAACTGGTAAAATTCTTGCTTAGATAGTAAATGGCCTGCTCTGTCTTTCCGGTCACATCGTGTTGCCCGAGAACGCAACCAAAAAAATTTTCCAAGACTGTCAGGTACAAGAATAAAGGCCTCCCTGGCTCAAGACTGGCGGATTTGATAGATATTCCTTGATTTTATCGAAAGCTTCTTGACATTCATTTGTCCATTTGATTGTCCCATCTTTCTTCAGCAATTTGAATATGGGTTCACATGTGGATGTCAACTGAGTAATGAATCGGCTGATGTAGTTCAATCTTCCTAACAAACTCATAACATCTTTCTTGGTTCTTGGAGGAGGCAGATCTCGAATAGACTTTCTCTTTGTTGGGTCCAACTCGATGCCCCTCCGACTGACTATGAATCCCAAGAGCTTGCCGGAGGGTACCCCAAATGCACATTTGGCTGGGTTCAGCTACAAATCATATTTGCGCAATCGCTCAAAGAATTTTCTCAAGTCCCGAACGTGGTCGTCCTGAGTTTTGGATTTGATGATTACATCGTCCATATACACCTCTATCTCGTGGTGCATCATATCATGAAAAATGGCAGTCGTGGCCCTCATGTAGGTTGCCCCAGCATTCTTCAAACCAAATGGCATGACTCTGTAACAGTATGTACCCTAAGGTGTGGTAAAAGCTGTCTTTTCTGCATCTTCTTCATCCATCAACACCTGGTGATATCCTGTGTAACAATCCACGAAGGACTGTATCTCATGTTTGGCGCAGTTATCAACAAGGATGTGGATGTTCGGCAAAAGGAAGTTATCTTTGGGACTTACCTTGTTTAAATCTCTGTAATGCACACACACCTAGGTTTTTCCATCTTTCTTCGGTACTGGGACAACATTGGCTAACCATGTAGTGTATCGATCTACCCGGATTACCCCTGCTTTCAATTGTTCTTTGATCTTATCACTGATATCAGTTTTAAACTTTCTTTGCTTTTGCTGGACAGGGGGGCAATCAGGGTAAGTTGGCAACTTATGAACCACCAAATCAACACTTAGCCCTGGCATGTCATCATATGACCAAACGAACACATCTTTGAACTCAAGCAAAAGTTGGAAATATGCATCCCGGGTTTTCTCATCTGTGTAAATGCTTATCTTGGTTTCCTTGACTTCTTCAGAACTACCCAAATTAACCGTCTTAGTATCATTTAAGTTCGGCTTAGGTTTATTCTCAAATTGTTCCAATTCTCGATTTATTTCCCTAAAAGCCTCCTCTTCATCGTATTTCAGCTCTTGGTTTATTATCTCACAGTTAGCCATCGTATTTGAATCTAGGCATGAAATCCGCAAGCATGTCATATTATTTAAAGCCGCATTATTAGAATTGAAAGAAGAAATAAAAGAGAAAATAACGAAGATCAGAAGGAATAGAGGAAGATGCACGATGAAATATTGATTTCATTTCATTGAATTTGAAGATAACATGGTTTACATTGGAAATTAAAAGATAGGAAATTAAAGAAAACATCCAAGTTACACCCTGGAATAACTCGTGATGCAGAAAAAGTGGCAGGACTGGTCTACCGGGACTCCCGCTTGATTGGGAATGGCGTAGCCTTCCAATTCTGCAGTTTGGCATTAGGTCCCATATACAGCACCTCAGCGGTGCTTGAGCCTTCCCCTAGTTGAACCATGTGGGCTTCATACAGTATCTTCCTCATGGCCCTACAAATTTCTTCGATTTCTTCGGACGTAAAGGCCTTATCCTCCTCTTCTTCATTGTATTTCGGCTTGACAAATGTTCTGTACAGATGCGGCACCAGCTGAGGCAAGACCCAACCATCATTCTTTCTATCATCTGCCCATCTTACATCAGCTGGAGTAGGTCGGAAGCCTACTCCAAAGAACTTTTCACTGGCTGTCAGGGTGATAGGTTCAGCTATTCCTTGCAACGATTTCCCAAGCCATTTACCAGGTTTGTAGCCGTGCCTGATAATTTCTTTGGCCACCATGATTGATGCATTATAAAGGAAATGTTGAGGGCAAGGTTTTCCTTCTTCGCACTGATTAGCTAACACGATTTCAAAGGCCTAATAGACTATGTGCTCACTCCCCTCTCTTGCTTCAAGACATGGGACTGACGGGTCCCGATAAATTGATTGCTCATCTTCCCCGTGGACCACAATCTCTTGATCCTCGTGCTCGAATTTCACCATCTAGTGAATAGTAGAGGGTACAACCCCCGCTGCATGGATCTACGGCCTCCCTAAAAGAAAGTTGTAGGATGTGTCCATGTCTAGAACCTGGAAGGTTACTTCAAAGTCTACTGGGCCGATGGTCATAATTAGATCAATCTCTCCAATTGTGTCCTTTTTAATACCATCGAAGGCACGTATACAGACGTTGTTCGGTCAGATTCTTTCGGTACCGATTTCCATACGTTGCAGAGTTGAGAGTGGGCAAATGTCTTCCCCAGAGCCTCCATCCAACATAACCCTTTTCACGTAGTACCCTTCGCATTTGACTGTCAGGTGCAGGGCTTTGTTATGTGCGACCCCTTCTGGGGCAAGTCATTTTTGCTGAAAGAGAAGTTTCAACAGGCACATATGCTTCGTTAAGGGTCTTGATCAATACCTTTTGATGTTTGGTGGAGTTCATCAACAGAGATAACAAGGAGACTTGTGCAGGAAATTTTTGAAGCTGGTCGATCACCTCATAATCCGCCATTTTCATCTTTTGAAAGAAGGCCTCCGCTTCTTCGGCACTCACGGGCTTTTTCGATGGGAAGCGCTTTCTAGTGGCATTGTTCATCTCTTTCAAATTGAAATACTTTTCAGCCGGGTTATTTTCTTGAACTTCTCCTGAGATTTCTTTGCCTTTGTAAGTCACCACTGATTTTTTGTAGTTCCAAGGCACAACAGTAGGATCCGTCATGGGCTTTTGTGGTGCGCGGCCAATAACCACAGGCTCACTCAGCCTTGGTGGATTAATTGGCCCTCGCATCACATAAAATCCCTTGGTCACATACATTTGGGTTGTCTTATTCAGCTCGAATCTCTTGGGAGGACTTAAAGTCATCTTCTTTTCTTTGCGGCCTCGAGGGACATAGAGAACAACATCTTTGGGAGGCGTTGCCCCTGTTTCAACTTCAACTTTCTTCTCTGAATTCGGAGGGGTGGTTTTGTTCTTTTTCTCCCCTTTGTCTTGCTTCGGGGAAGATTTTGCTTTCTTTTCTACATCAGCGATGGCAATGATGGCCTTCAACGCTGGGTCAAATTCCTTATCCTCACAAATCATTTCGATTACCAGCCTGTTATTGTGGGCCGACAGTGGGTTATTAGTCACGTTGGGAATATCTTCATCCCTTAGCACTATCTTTCTTTGTTCTATCAAGTTCTCCACAGCTCTCTTCAGAGTCCAACAATCATCCGTGTCGTGCCCTTCTACCCCGAGTGATAGGCGCATCTGGTACCGACTCTATAAGCGAGTGATGTTGGGTTTTGCCTAATTTGAGGAACAGGCTGTAACAGACCCATTTGAACAAGCTTTGGTAACAATCTGGAGTAGGGTTCTCCAATTGGTGTAAAATTTGGCCTCTTGGGCGGTTCACGAGGGTGGAAATTGTTTTTTGGAGGCCGGGGGTTGTAGTGGTTTTGGTAAGGAGGCTGGTTTCTAGAAAATTGAGCTTCGTTTCGGTTGGCTTGTTGTTGTGGCTGGACATAAGTTTGAGAATTCATGACCGTGTATGGCTGAGGAGCATAGGCTACGTCTTGGTGGGGGTAATAGTGCTGCGGGGTTCTTTCTGAGAAAAGGTATCTGAGAGTACGGTGTTTTCTTGCACCCAACGCTGCCATGGATGTTTCTTCCTTTTTCTTGCCCTTCGCTACTCCCCCAGACCCACCCTGAATGGCTTGGGAGGTAGCTCTGATGGCGGATTGGCTGAATATTCGCCCTGTTTTCAACCCATTTTCAACCATTTTGCCAATTTTGATGGCTTCGGCAAATGGCTTACCCATTGCGGACATCATGTTTTGAAAATAATCAGCCTCTTGGGCTTGGAGGAAGACCGTGACCATTTCAATCTCGTCCATTGGAGGCTTTACCCTAGAGGCTTGCTCACTCCATTTGACAGTGTACTCTCAGAAGCTTTCCGAGGACTTCTTGTTTAGATTTGTCAATGAGTTCCTATCAGGGGCAATATCAATGTTGTACTGAAATTGCCTGACGAAGTCCCGAGCAAGGTCATCCTAGATATGCCAACGAGATATATCTTGAACCACATACCATTCAGACGCAATTCCGACCAAACTCTCTCCAAAGTAGGCCATGAGGAGATCTTCTTTTCCGCCCGTTCCTCGCAACTGGTTGCAATATCTTTTGAGGTGGGCAATGGGATCTCCTTGCCCATCATATTTCTCAAACTTCGGGGTTTTAAATCCTAATGGTAGATGCACGTGAGGGAACATACATAAGTCGGCATAGGATACACTTTTTTGTCCACTCAAACCCTGTATGTTTTTGAGACTCTGCTCCATGCTTCTCATCTTTCTCGCAATCTCCTCTTGCTCAGGGGTTTTGGTGGCTTTCTCTTGCCCTGTGGTGAACTCATACCTAGTTGGTTGGGAGTAAGTATAGGTGGGAAACTGTGTAGGTTCCAGTGGGAAAGATGGTGTTTGGAAGGTGAAGGATGATGGGTCAAAGCTGGGCCTGGGCAGTGTAGGCTGTGTCGTAGCCGAGTAAGGCGGAGCAGTGAAGATATTTGAAGGTGTTCCCACAAAGTTGGCGGAAATAGTAGGGTATCCTAGTGGGGTATTTGGATAGTTTATGGGGATGTTGGAGGTCCCACTTGCCTTGGGAAAAAGCTCAGTAGATCCAGGGATTGCACTTGGTGGTTCTCTTCCATTTGCCCAAGTGTCCTACATTTCCATCATGCAGATATGCAGTAAGCTGTTTTCCTCGGCAGCTGCCAATTTTGAAGTTGGAATGCCCGAGATCGGACTCTCATCCGTAATAGAACTGTTGGCAGAGTAATTTTGAAGACATTTCAACGCTTCCCTTCGACCTTGTGAAGTATGGATGCAAAGCCAGACTACCACAAAACCAACCACCTTTCTATAAAACCTGGGCTTAATAGTAGACAACAAACCGGTTAGTTTAAAGCAAATAACACATAGGTAATCGCACATTGGGGTGTGATGCACCTATACAATCAAATGTGTTTCTATGTGTTTCCCAACAGTTGCATGTTTCATCCCGACTTTACTTATTTTCCTCGATTTTCTCTTCTTTCCACTTCCAATCTTCCACTTTTTTTTCATCTCTTTTCTCGCTCTCTTTTCTCATTTTTCCTTTGATTTTTCTTCGATTCTCTTTTCGTCCTTTTTGGGTTTTTCTTCTACGTCTTTCTTTTCACATCCCTCTCTTATTGGAATTATTTACAAAATTATGACCGGATCCGATGAGGATTTCCTACGTATCACAACGCTGCGTGAATCAGATCATTACGTAGTACAAGAAAATAAATGCGAAAAATAAAGAAACAATTTTTTTGGGGGGAATTTTCGATTTTCATTAATAAAAACTCCTAAACTTTTTATTACAAAAGACTTGAAACTACTCATTTTCTTGGAAAAACTACGAAAAGACTCAAAATACACCAAAATACAGATTCGATAAGTGAAAAATTAGGAATACATTAATGCTTCGACTCCTGGGGCCCGTGGAACATAATTCGGTCTCTCCACGGGCCTATATGCAAGATCCCCTTGAAGCCGCTCCAAATCACTCATTTATCTAGCGGACAAATGTCATTACTGTAGCGAAGAAAGTGGTTCGAGTCATGTCCTCACATGCTTGGCATTTCATGACAATGTAGTCGGCATTGGCTCTAACCCTCTCTCGTATTCTACCCTTTTCCTGAAACAGACGCCCGACCTACTGATTCCTGGATTCTAATACCCGAGTGTCGTGATGGTTTTAATTTTGTTGCATTTATTCCTCCATCTGAGCCATCAGAGCATAACAATGTTCCCTATCAGCTTTAAAGTCTTTAGCCTGCTTGGTCGCCTCATTCTCAAGGGTAGGTAACTTTCTCTTCAGATTGGTGATTGTCCCTTTATATTTTCTTTTCATTTGATGCACAAATTGTGCCCGGCCTTCTGTGTTCTTTGCCAATTGGGCCCTGACTTTTGCTAGATTGGCTTCAGACTTTTCTAGGTCATCTTGACACTCAAGTGCTTTCTTTCTCAGACTGCTTATAAGCCTTTCGTCCGCTCGGCTTCTTTCCGAGTTTCTAGCAGCTATTCTCATTTTCTGGATTTGAGCTTTGAGGAGTTCATTTTCCTGAGTTAGCCTTTTCTTTTACCCTTCATCTACGACAGCCTGGATATTGTTGCAAAACTTGAGATCCTTGATTTGTCCCTCTAATTTACTTATTTTGGCCCTATAGCTTTCTTCTTTTGCCAACCAGCCCTACTGCTCCTGCGAGTCGTTGGTAAATTGTTGAACATGAGCTCTCTTAGCAGATCTCTCAGGAATCTGGAACCTTTTATTGAACCAAATAATGTACTTGGGGTCTACTTCACCTCTAGCTAGATCCCGCACCATAGTCTTAGGTTCAAGAAATCTACATTCATTCAACACTTTGCGAACTTTTCCTTCTGAAAATACAGCATTTGGGCCCAATTCGACGACATGTCTACTCAAATATTCATCATGGGGAATGGTTAAAAATCTTCCCAATTGACACAAAACCCTATGAGGAGCATATGGCTGGATGCTCCGGATGTCCATCAAGAGAAGATAACATACTTCGGCTGACATGTACACAACCTCTGCGACAGGGAGCCATCCGAACGCCCATTCACTTTTATTAGAAGTCAAAGAGCTTAAACATGCCAACCAAGCCTCGGTACCCTCGGGAAATCAAACACCCACCACTCGGCTTTTAAATTCTTTGATGCAGTTCAAACCGGTCATGCCATAATTCATATACCCGGCCTGGTGGCAGAGATGTTCCTGTATCCATAGCTGTACTAATAAGTTGTAACCTTGGAAAAACTTTCTGCCTTCTCGATAGATGGTCAAAGCTCCGTAAATTTCAGACAAAATCAAGGGAACTAGAGTGCCATTAGCTTTCTTGATTGCGACATCAGCCATTCCCACTAGGCCCAGTTCTATGTTGCGGTCTTTTCGCGGACGGATTATAACTCCCAAGAATGCTACTATAAAGACCAAGCCTCGCCTTGCGTCCCATTTATCTTTATTTCTAGCATAAGTCAAACCAGTGTTTTGTACTTCAAAGCCTTGGGGGTTACCATAGCGTTGATACAAGAACTGGAGAGTGCAATAACCTTCAGATAAATTTTTGTCCTGGATATCCCGACTAATACTCAGTAAATCCAGAAATCTGTGGGGAGATACCGTTCTTGGTGACACTAGATATCGACTTCTAAGGATTCCATTAAGGCCTGCATAACCCACAACTTCCTCCAGCATGGGTGTGAGCTCAAAGTCAGAGGAACGAAACACATTGCGAGTTGGGTCCTAAAAAGGTACTAAAGCTTCAATTATGTCCAACCTTGGCTTGATGTTCAACAGTCTGCCAAGGCCTCCCAGAACCTTTACCATAGTTTCTCTACTGCCTTTTACTAGATCATTCCACCACATGTGGAGCTGTAAGGGGGTCTCTTCAAGGGCTGTGAAGGGTTCAATTTCATTTGTGTTCATCCTGCATATTTATTAAGGTGATTTAATAACTCATTTTTACCCGAAAGAATAACACCATTTTTTCAAAATTTTACTTAAAAAAAACCCGATTTTACAGATACGGCCTTTCAACACTTTGGGGAAGAAGATTTTAAGGCTACGCATGCTAACTGGTCGAAAAATAAAAAAAAAAAGACCAAAGGTGGCTGCTCTTGCAAAAACAACCTTCCGGCATCCTTTTGGGGACATTTGGCTTGTTTTAAACAAGAATGGCATCACCCTGCTTATTTGTGACAAAAACTAAAATTTTGTTGTTTTGGGGCTATTTTTGCAAAAGAAAAGTTGGACCCGATGAGGGTTGCTTATATATCCCATACCTAGTGAGAATCAAACTAGCGTAGTTCGGGCAGATTTAAAAAAATGAAACAAAGCCAACTATTTTCAAAAACAAAATTCTCTTCGTTCTTCTTTTGTTTTTCAGAATTTTGGCAGAGTTTCAGTATATTTTTTGGACATTGATTTTTTTTCAAAAACAAACAATTATCTCTCTTAGCCCTCACATTGAATTTTCCTTTTTTCCAACTTTTCTCCTATTATCCATAAGCCAGTCAACATGCAAATCCGAAACAAATAAATGCACAAGTAGCAAGTAAGATGCATCAGGATGGTCTTTTCATTTCGGGTACACCTATTCTAGACAGACCTAACCCTTGTGTTGAGTCTCCAAAGTCAAATGCACGTGATGCAAACAAACGTTCCTACTAGGGATCCGACATGAGGTTTTGTTATACTAGGTTTAAAACCTGGGTGTATTGTTCTAGACCTGGCTTACCCAAGCGGACAACTCGAGCCGAGGGGGGGGGGCAGCGTACTGGGAATACAGAAGCTTCACCGGCTTTGCAACTTATTCGAACCTCGTTCTAAAATGGGATAAGACTCTAGACAGAAGAGAAGTCACACGAAGTGCACCCTTCTCCGTGATTTAGAAGACTCGGACAGAGGAAGGGTTTCGTAGCAGTTTATATACAATTCACAAAATATCAAAGCGGTAAAAGCATTTAGCACATTAGGCTCAAACATGTACAAAAATCAGATAATAGATAAAGCCGACTACAACAGCTATTCTAAGCTTGAATTCTTGAACCCTGAACCGAAGTTCTGGGTTCTTATCCCCAGCGGAGTCGCCAGAGCTGTCACACCTCTATTTTACACACCGAGGGTGGATATAGGGGATTTTTTCCATTTTAAGTGACATTATTCGAAATGGGATTATTTTATTTATTTTATTTAAAGTCGCCACTTGGAATATTTTAATTGGTGTCCCAAGTCACCGGTTTATTTTAAATCCCAAATCGAGGAAATTCGACTTTCCTTTTGAAGTCTGCGAACCAGAAATTCTGAATAAGGAATTCTGTTAACCAGGGGGAAGGTGTTAGGCATCCCCGAATTCCATGGTTCTAGCATGGTCGCTTAAACTATTATAATTGACCCATTATCTGATTTATTACATGTCTTAACCTATTGTGTATTTTAACTTATTAACCGCTTTTAAGAAGATTCAACATTATTTAAAATATGCCTTGAACCACACCACATGGAATGCACCCGTGATTTGCGACACGTTCTATTTAACGTTGTTGAGATTTGGATTTGGGTCACATGAAATGCACACCCGAATTTAGGAAAGGAATTTTTAAAAATAGCGCGCCTAAAGCAACTACGCACTTTCAACTTTGCGAGGGCCATGAAAAATTTAACTAAATGGCGCACCTCAATTTCTAAGGATTAATTATGTGAGGGCCGTGCATTTTGAGATTTTGATTCGGCATAGCGCACCTCGATTCCAGATCTAAAAAGAACTTGAACTAAATTTTGGAGGGCCATAAACTATGTCTTGCCAAATATAGCACGCTTCCAATCTACTTGTGTAAAAATCAATCAAAATATTAAGGGCCATAAACTAATTATTTTATCTACTACATCTCCCCTCAACTATTAGCAAAATCTAATTAATAACACTAGGTGAATTGAGATTTTACCTCTTTGCTTTTCAAGTCCAACTTTGATACTAGTTTAAAGAAAAACTTGCATCGAAGATAGGAGACAAATTTGGTTGTTTAAAGAAAAATGGTTCGTGCCATCTTCAGCAGCAAAATAAAATTGAAACGGGCGAGCCCAACATGAGAGGCCTGCATTTCAACTTTGTGCAGCCTCATAAACCGAGGCCCAAAGAGTAGCCTAGCTCTTTTAGAAAAACTAAAGACTGAAGAAGGGAAGACTCGAGTTCGAGTTTCTAGGCCTGTAAATGGCATACCAGATCCAGAGTATTACCATGAACTTAGGAAGGGTTTTAATAACAAACAAATCAATTGATAATCATGCTTGAATCAGTCCAATGAGTTTCAGAAGACACTTATGAGATTTCCTCTTGACTTAAACCTTTTGTTCAATATATACAATTAACAAAACAAGATCTTATGGGATTATTAAATAAACAAACATGAATCTATCTCCAAACTAAGCATGTTTAACACATCACAAGCAAATCAGCACATAGCTTGACCCCTAGTCTATTTCCTTTCCTTTTGAACGTGACTTTATACTAATCAACACCTAAGAAGTATCAGTTACCCATTGTATGAACATAGCATTATATTATAACATCCACTTGAATTGCATAGTAGGAGAGATTTGATACATCATACCCTACTTAAATAGTAATAAACACAAAGTCCAACTACTGACTCGATTAACAAGATTTCATCAAGCTTTTGTGACAGTTCGAAATTAGGTACAAAAATAAAGTTCAATTATCACAAACCAACACCTAACTATAAGATATTTGATAAAAATATCTTCCTACAAGATACAAACCAAGTACAGCTCATAAAAGAGTCTTACAAATAACCAACAAGATACAGTGCATCGAATAAACTCAGAATCATGTAATTTAGGAGAAATGAAGCTAAAATAATGAATCAGAACATGCTGAACACATGCTTTAAACTTTCAGGTTTCATTTCATACTTCAAACCAAAGCTTCACATGAGGTAGAATTCAGAGAACATGTACCTGGGAATAAGGGGAAAGCAAAAGAAATGAGGAATCAGTAGAAAAGCAGCAACTGAAATCAATTTAGATCTCAGCAATACAACAGTAACCCCAGTAGCACAGCTCAAAAACCAAACTTTAAAGAACCCGAACTCAAGCCATTATAACCAAGGTGCAGGACTTTGACATTTTCAGAAGCTTTAATAACCAAACGAAATCAGAAGACTCAAAATAAGCAGAATTTGAGCAGTTTTCAAACAAATGATGCAAGGAATTCAGAACCTTTTTTTTCAAGAATTCAGTCATTTTAGCTTTTCGATGTTTTAAATCCCTAAAAAAATCACTTTTGAACCAAAAGTAAGGATGCCTTTATAAGAAAGGTTTTAGGGTTGTAGAAATGAGATAAGTTTTGCACATAAGACCTTTTGAAATTTTCATTTTTGCTTAAGTATCCTTAGTGTAAAAACCAAATTTTCAGTCTAGTCCCAGGCCAACTTCTGGGAAGCTTCCTATTTTAGTTATAGAGAGATGCCCTACTTAGATTTCCTAGATTACCCCCTAATACCCCCGTTTTTACCTCAGAAAACTCATGGATCATGGGTCAAATTGACCAAATGGTTAAACCAAACATGGGCTCAATTCTGACCCAATAACCTAAATCAAACCCCTCTTGGAATGAAGTCTGAAATGGCTTCGAAGCCCAAACAACAAAATGAAACCAACTAAATCAGTAACAAAAGAAAACACAAACGATTCCAAAAACTAAAACCTAAAATAATTGATTGATTAATTAGCACAAATGGGCAGGAAATTAACTAAGTTAATAAATTAAAATAACCTAACTAAACTAAACTAAAGAGACTAACATAAAATATGGGGGAAATCAGAAGCTTAACTATGACATTAGTAAAACTCAACCAACCAAGAAAATCGGAGAAACAAGCTTTTTTTACGGTTTTTAAAAAAAGAAGTAGAGGGAACAAAAAAACAGAAAACAACTCAAACTCCGAAATTTGGTCAAGTTTAAAATAAAGGAAAAAAAGAAGAGGAACAAAAGGTGAAATGAAACCAAAACGGACCCAAAAATGAAGTGAAACTCACCGATTAAACTTGATATTGTACTTGATATCCTGACTCACACAGAATTGATGCTAGTCGCTTGTTCTCTATCAAGAACGAATGAAGGGCATCAGTTTTGCAGTGAATCAGCCCTCTCATCATGAGAAACACAAGCCTGGGTCGATGCATGCCGCCAGGTTCAATAGGAATTGGTTTTGAACTTTTAGGGCTCGAACTCGGATTTAAGATTCGAGGAGCTCTGAGTAGGTTCGAGGGAAAACAATGATGGATTAGGTATGAGAGGGTCATGAGGTCCTGTGGTGTTAATTTGGGGTCATTTGGGACCGGCGCCGCCATCAGAGATGGCAAGGATTTAAGGGCGGCGCTCTAGGGTTCGTGGTCTGAAAGGGGAGACGAAGTGAGAGATGAGTTGGGGGGGGGCAGTGTTCAGACACTTTTATACTAGAACAGACCCTAGTTCACAACTGTTGGATTAAAGGGAGATCAATGGCTCAGATTAAAAATGATCGAAACGGGGTCGTTTGGTTCTGAGCGTAATTTGGACCGGGTTGGGGACGGATTTGGGCCTGTTTGATTGGGCATTTGGACGAGTTTCAGGGAGTTCAATTTGTTCTTGGTGAATCCTAATTGATTTGGCCCAAAATCTAATTTCCTAACTCTTTTGTTCTTTTTTTTTTATTTTTAAAAAAACTTTTTCTTTTCAAAATTGAAAAAATTAAAAATGAAAATCTAAATTAATTCCTAACACAAATTATACTACCAAACTAAATTAATTAATTCTAAATAATAATTATCACAAATAATTAAATACCAAATTAAAAGCAAACTACCAAAATTTGAAGCTAAGAATCAAAAAATGCAAAATAAGTTATTTTTCGTGATTTTTCCATTTTTGTAAAACACTAATTTACTAATTAATCTAAAAAATGTAAAATGTGATATTTTTGGTATTTTCATGTTTCAAATAAAACTTAAACATGCACAAAAATGCAAATAATTAAATAAAATTTTACAAAAGTTCTTAAAATGGAAAATAAGTAACAAAATCTATTTTCTTGGGACTTTATAGGAGTATTTCGTATAGGGCAAAATCACGTGCTCATAGTGGCTGACACCTTGAGTCACCGGGCGGAGAGTTTGGGGAGTTTGGCATATTTACTAGCATCAGAGAGGCCTACGACGATGGATGTTCAGGCCTTAGCCAGTCATTTTTTGAGATTGGATCTTTCGGAGCCTAGTCGGGTTCTAGCTTGCGTAATTCTTTGGTCTTCCTCATTGGATTGTATCAGGGGACGACAATATGATGACCCTCATTTGCTTGTCCTCAAGGACAAGGTTCAGCACGGTGATGCCAGAGATGTGACTATTGGAGATGATGGGGTATTGAGGATGTAGGGTCGGATTTGTGTGCCCAATATTGATGGGCTTCGAGAGTTGATTTTAGAGGAGGCCCATAGTTTACGGTATTCCATCCATCCGGGTGCCGCGAAGAAGTATCAGGATTTGAGGAAGCACTATTAGTAGAGGCGGATGAAGAAAGACATAGTTGGATTTGTAGCTAGGTGCCTCAACTGTCAGCAGGTGAAGTATGAGCACCAGAGACCGGGTGGGTTGCTTCAGCAGATAGAGATTCTGAAGTGGAAGAGGGAGCAGATCACCATGGACTTTGTAGTTGGACTCCCACGGACTTTGAAGAAGTTTGATGCTATTTGGGTGATTGTGGATCGGCTGACAAAGTCCGCTCATTTCATTCCTATGTGTACTACTTATTCTTTGGAGCGGTTGGCAGAGATTTATATCCAGGAGGTTGTTCGTCTGCATGGTATACCAGTTTCCATTATTTCAGATAGAGGCACTCAGTTTACATCACAGTTTTGGAGGGCCGTTCAGTAGGAGTTGGGTACTCGGGTGGAGTTGAGCACAACATTTCACCCTTAGAAGGACGGACAGTCCGAGCGCACTATTTGAATTCTTGAGGATATGCTTTGTGTATGTGTGATTGAGTTTGGGGGGTCTTGGGATCAGTTCTTGCCATTGGCGAAGTTTGCTTAAAACAATATCTATCATTCCAGCATTTAGATGGCACCGTATGAGGCTTTATATGGCAGGCAGTGTAGATCTCCAGTGGGTTGGTTTGAGTTGGGTGAGGCCAGGTTACTGGGCACAGATTTGGTTCAAGATGCTTTGGAGAAGGTTAAGGTGATTTAGGATAGACTTCGTACAACCCAATCCAGACAGAAGTGTTACGTGGACCGAAAGGTTCATGATGTTTCCTATATGGTTGGAGAGCGGGTTCTGCTTCGGGTCTCGCCTATGAAGGGCGTTATGAGATTTGGGAAGAAAGGGAAGTTGAGTCCGAGGTTTATTGGCCCTTTTGAGATATTGAGGCGTGTTAGGGAGGTTGCTTATGAGCTCGCCTTACCTCCCAGCTTGGCAGGAGTTCATCCGGTATTTCATGTTTCGATGCTCCGGAGGTATCACGGTGATTCGTCGCACGTGTTGGATTTCAGTTCAGTCCAGCTGGACAAGGATCTATCTTATGTTGAGGAGCTAGTGGCAATATTGGATAGGCAGGTTAGAAAGCTGAGGTCAAAGAATATTGCATCAGTGAAGGTTCAGTGGCGGGGTCAGCCGGCCGAGGAGGCGACTTAGGAGACCGAGTAGGATATGTGCAACCGTTGCCCTCATCTTTTCACTACTTCAGGTATGTCCCTATGCTCGTTCGAGGACGAATGAATGTTTAAGTGTGGGAGGATATAACGACCCAGCTAGTTGTTTTTAGAATTTATGCCCCGATCCCCTATTAACTATTTTCCCCAAGTTTATTTCTGCTATTTTGATTTGCCGGGATGTTCGGTTTTTAGTTTCGGAGAGTTTTGGGACACTTAGTCCCTAAATGAGAGCTTAAGTGTTGGAAAGTTGACCATAGTTGGAACAGTGTGAACACGGGCTTGGAATGGAAATCCGATGGTTCCATTAGCTCCGTTAGGTGATTTCGGGGTTAGGAGCATGGTTGGAATGTGTTTTGGAGGTCCGTAGCTAATTTAGGCTTGAAATGCCGAAGTTTGAATTTTTGAAGTTTCCGATTTGATAGTGAGAATTTGATCCGAGGGTTGGAATATTCCGAGAGTTGCAGTAGTTACGTTATGTCATTTGGAATGTGTGTACAAATTTTTAGGTCATTCGGACGTGTTTTGGTTGGGGTTTTGATCGAAAACGGATTTCAAAAGATTTTAGAAACTAAGGCTTGAATCCGATGCATTTTGGTTGTTTTGATGTTGTTTGAAGTGTTTTGAAGATTAGTACAAGTTTGGATAAGGTTTAGGGTATGTTGATGCCTTTGGTTGAGGTCCTGGAGGCCTCGGGATGAATTCGGATGGTTAACGGAGGAAGTTTTGGAGTTTAGGTTGCTGCAGTAGCTGGTCTTCTAGTATTTTCTCATTTGCAGTTTGGGGACCGCAGATGCGGAGCCGCAGAAGCGGCTATTACACTGCAGAAGCAAACTTTTGGCCATTTCTCCAGGAACAGCATATGCGGTATATTTTCTACAGATGCAGTACAGCAAATGCGGTCATAGGACCGCAGATGCGGATAAGTCACAGATGCAACATTTTTCCGTAGAAGTGGGACCGCAAATGCAACATTTTCTTTCTGCAGATGCGAAAATTGCTGGACAAAATGTTTTAAGTTCTGAAAATGGGACTTTGTCCCATTTTCCATTTTTACAAATTTGGAGCTCGGGGAGAAGCGATTTTCGGGAGATTTTCAGAAGGAACAACGGAGTAAATGTTCTTAACTTAATTTTGGTTAGATTACTCGAATCTATTATAAGTTTTAGCATTAAATCTGTGAATTTAGTTGGAAAAGTTTAGAAACCCTCTCGGATAGATTTGAGGATTTGAGGGTCGAAATGTTATGGGATTTGGATAATTTTGTTATGGTTATACCCGTGAGAGTGCGAGGTTTTTGGAAATATAAATTTCACCCAATTTTGAGATGTAGGCCAGAGGGGCGTTTTGGTCATTTTTCCAAATTTTGCATATTGTTTAGAATTTAATTGTAGAATCGGTTTCTTGAAGTGTTATTTACATTGTGCAATTGAATTGAATTGATTTTGGTCATTTGGAGTCGAATACTCGTGGCAAGAACGTGGTTTCGGATTGATTTTGAGCCAGTTCAAGGTAAGTGGCTTGTCTAACCTTGTGTGGGGGACTCTCCCCTTAGGATTGGAATTTGTGGTAATTGAAATGCTTGTACGTGAGGTGACGGGCGCGTACTTGTGCTAATTGTTGAAAATTCTATTTCATTAAAAATAGCCTTAATTGTATTTTCTTCCTTTCTTGTTTACAATACTTGGAATTTAAGCCTGCTGTTATTCTAGAGAAGCATGTTTAATGACTTAATTGGTTTACATGCTCAAAATGCCTTATTTGGATCATGTGCAACATGCTAGGCTAGTAATACCTGCTTTACCTTGATATGAAACTTGAATGTAATTGTGTATTCTTCGTGTTGTTGTCGTGTGATTACTTTGGGACTACGGATTTTATTCCGGGAGATTCCCCCTGCACATATATTGAACTGGACTATATTGAGGATACCAAGAGATCCTCGGGATACCAAGAGATCGCTAGTATATAATGAGGATACCAAGAGATCCTTGGGATACCAAGAGATCCCTAGTATAAAAAAATAAGGATACCAAGAGATCCTCGGGATACCAAGGGATCCCTAATGTATAACGAGGATACCAAGAGATCCTCGGGATACTGAGAGATCCCCGGTTATTATCCTAGTGATTGTTTTAGCCTCTGTTTTGGTTATTGCATTTCCTTACTTTCTCGTATTAAAATTCTTATTGCTAGTTGCAACTGAATTACGTATCTTACCCTGTCATACTTTATATCTTATTGTATCTCAGTAGGGCCCTGACCTTCCTCGTCACTACTCAACCGAGGTTAGGCTTGGCACTTACTGAGTACCGCTGTGAAGTACTCATGCCCTTTCTGTGCATGTTTTTCATGTGCAAATCCAGGTACTTCTACCCAGGCCTACCATCCTTGAGGGAGGCGACTGCTATAGAGACTTCGAGGTATATCTGTCGCGTCCACAG
Source organism: Nicotiana tabacum (assembly GCF_000715075.1). Taxonomy (NCBI): domain Eukaryota; kingdom Viridiplantae; phylum Streptophyta; class Magnoliopsida; order Solanales; family Solanaceae; genus Nicotiana; species Nicotiana tabacum. Next base: position 6,646,522 of record NC_134086.1, read on the forward strand.
ATCGAAGAGTCCCTTTCTATTCATGTTTTAGTATTTAGCCCTTATGAATTATTTGTTCTATTTAGACATTCCAGAGTATGTATTACTTCTTAGCTTGTGATTCATGGGTTTCTGGGTCTTGGATTTATGTTTGGTATTAAGAGTTAAACATGGTGTATGCCGAGCGGCACATTTAAACATTGTTACTGCTTTATTCTGTTTTAAATTGTTTACCTCCGCAAATTTTGGTTTTTCTTTCACAAATTAGGCTTACCTAGTCGTAGAGACTATGTGCTGTCATGAGGTTCATGGAGGGCGAACGGAGGTCGTGACAGAGTCCTCATATGAGCTTTCTTCCCAGGCAGCAACCATAACCTTTGTTGATCCTTTGTTCTTCTTTGTTTGAACATGTTCCTTCATTCAGCTATTTCCTTCTTCCATTCAATTTCGCATTGAGGGCAATTTTTTATGTGGTGATCAGTCTTCCCACACTTGTAACAACCCTCATTGTTTTGTTTTTCAGGAACCCTTACTTTGCTGTAGCTTCCACTTCTTGAAGGACCATTTCCTCTCATTAGGTACTTTTTGAAGTCCTTTGTGATCATGGTCATTTCATCCTCCTCTAGATCAACACCTTCAGTAATTCTGAATGCCAGGATCCTTAACTTCTTGGGTGCATCCATCTTCATGGTTTGCCTTCTAAGTTCATAGGCAGTGAGATTTCTAATTAGCTCATCCAATTTAAGAGTGGCAATGTTCTTTGATTCCTGAATAGCAGTGATTTTGCTTTCCCAAGAGACTGGCAAAACCCTTGTCAAAATCTTCTCAACTTTGTCTTCTTCAAGAATAACCCTTCCAAGAGACTTAAATTCATTTGTCAGTGTGGTAAACCATGTATACATCTCTTGGATGGTTTCTCCTTCCTTCATGGTGAAAATCTCATATTGAAAATACAGTAGTGTTCCTCTGGACCTCTTCACTTGAGGTGTTCCTTCATGAGCCACTTGCAAAGTATCCCAGATTTCCTTAGCAATAGTACAACTTTGAATTCTACTGTACTCATCTGGACCAAGTCCACACACAAGCCATTTCTTAGCTTTAGCATTCTTTTCCTCTCATGCCGCAAACTAGGGAAGGCACGATTGGCACTCGATACTGTATTCGATCGAGTTAGCCACTAAACATACAAGCTAACTAAACTGGGGGCCCAACAGATCGGGCAGCACAACATCTGAAATACTAAACCTGGACCTTTAAGGTCATGATCTGAATAACAATAAGCCATATATACAAAGGTAGACGAGCCAAAATAATAAAGTACTAGCTGGCCGACGAGGCCACAACTGGAGACATACATGCCTACACATATATATATATATACATGCCAGGCGTGTGGGCTGGAGACTGGAAGCTGTAAAAGGAAACCCAGAATAGTGTGTCCACACTAGCCTCTAAGAGTGTCATAAGCACTGTCGAGACAAGGCCCCGACTATACCCAAACTTTACAACAAAAGTAACCATCCTATGAAAGCTCCGGGAAGAGGTGGAGCTTACCAACTCACAGTTGAACCCCGAAATCATAGTGGAGGAGTCGATCAAAGTCCTTAACTGGACCTGCACGCACAAAACAAAAATGCAGTGTCTCCAGGCAACGGGACATCAATACAAATAAAAATGTACTGGTATGTAAGGCAGAAAGTAGAATCATACATAGCTGATGAAAAAGGTAATAGAGATACCACCTGACATTGAAACTCTGATAGCCTCCATGGCCGACATCCGACCTCAAGGTAATCAAATATGCATGGTATGCTCGTGTAATCGTATGTCGTGAATACATATATATTGATGCAAATGCATGACATATCCAACCAAATGCTAGCAATGGCGGTCTCTTCCGGTAGCTAACCGGTATCATATTGCCAACATGTGGCCATCAGTATAATATATATAGTTTTTCGGGTAAATAGGCCCCTTACCTCCGATTATAGCTCGAAGTCCATGCATAAAATGTCATGTATGATATGAACTTTGAATGTACATAATAGGACATAACAAGAACTTAGCCAACCTTCGCTCATAGGTACTCTTATTCTCATAATCTCATAATCATCTTCGTATTGCATACAATTGTCTTGTGGAACCTCAAATGTTTTCTTTCTTTTGAATAAGCTTGGAAACTTAACTCGACTTTTAGAAAGATAACTTAACTCTGAAGAGATTGATGAAAAGCTTAAGGTGCTTCACTTAGTCCTTATACTTGATTTCTTGATATTTAGTAAAATAAAGTATTTTTAAAAAAAAATCAAGTGTCTTAGTGGTTTAAACATAAAAATTATATTTGAGATTTTTGGAAATCGACGTGTCACTTTAGAGATTTTAAGATACACTTTAACAAGGGAGAATGACTGATTGCAAATAATAAATGCCTTTATTTTCTAGTTACACAACCCAAAGACGAATAAGAATTCACATATATAGACATATAGTTAAGAAAGTCGACAAAATGACATATATAGATGTTGAATACCCTATTTAACCGAATGAGTGGAATATCAACCTAATAGCATCATGAAAATACTTCAGCTACGATCCCAATGCCTTTCACATAAGGTCTTTCTAGCAATAAAATAGTAAAATATCACATTTGATGTCTTAGGAATTTCCCAGAATTTGTGCTAAAAGGAAGGACGGAGCTTAGCCTTAACATACCTTTCCAACGAACGTCCGAATGCCTGTAGTTCCTTCACGAAAGTTGTTCCTTCCGTGCTAAACTTCGAAAACACTATATATATGCAGCTTATACGTACCTATAAACAGTTCATAATTGAGTTAAAATCGGCAGATTTGCCATATGACCCTAACTTGACAAAACATCCGTAGAACTTTGTAAAAACAATCATAAAAGAGTCCCAAGATGATTACCTTGGAAAACCAAGTATAAATATTGAAGAACCAGCAAGAACAACAAATTCCTATCTTCCAATAATAGCTCCAAACATAGCTAATAGAAGGGGGAAACGATTGCAAAGCGTAGAGATTGTGTTTCTAGGCACGGGGACAAACTTTAACGGTAGAAATCGTTAAAAATGTACCTTAATCACTCAAGACCACCGTGGAACCCTCTCTTCAGCTCCCTCACTATTTTTGGATGAAAATGAAATGTTTTTAGGTCTGAAAAGTCGAATTTTCTGACTAATACTACTTGTTTGACCTGACTCGGTTCGTGACCCGGTTCTAGCCTGGACAGTCCGCGGTAAACAAGTCATAACCTTTTACTCCGATGTCGGATTGATATGAGGTTTTTTTTGGTTGCGAACTAGACTTGTAGACCTTCGATTTGATAGGTTGTGGATCCCATAACTCATTATATATTGGGATAAATGATCTGATACATTTGACCCAAAGTTTAAAAAAGTTATTAGAGAAATTTACGATAACCTTTGCCGACCTTTATTTCGCAACTTGCGTGATTCAAAAACTTAACATGTGACCCGTGTGATATTATAATACCTCATAACACATTATTCTTAGCATATTAGACACTCTTGGTCTTATTCCACATATGTAAATTAACTTAAACCTTCCGAACGTGCGGGGTGCCACCCGAGCCATTTCTTTAACCACGAACCTTTGTTTAAGGGATTCCTTTGACCTACAGCTTTGGTTTAGTACCTTGATATTACCACAAATTTTAATTCTTATTCTCCCAATGTGCTACACCCAATCATATATACCTAATATAACCAAGCCACGTTACATATATTACGTACGAGAAAAAGAAAAAAAAACATGGGGTCTCATAGTCTCCCCCCTTTAAGAACATTCGTCCGCGAATGGGTCAAGTCAATTCCTTGGTTTCATTTTTTTCCCCCGCTAATACGTTATTTGCAAGGCTATATCTGTTACATTTGCAAAGCATAAATCAAATTCTGAAGATTCCAACTACTAGGCTTCGTATAGCTATCTCGCAATAAGAAATTTAAATTGCACTTTCAAGTCATTTAAAATCCAATTAAGTTGCTGTAAAGAAATAATTTCCAATTATTTAAATGAGACTCACATTAAGTCGTAAATAGGTGGGGGTACTTCTTCCTCATTTCCTCCTCAGCTTCCCACGTCATTTCCTCGATGTTATTATTTCGCCATAACATTTTCACGGAAGCCACTTCTTTAGTTCGAAGCTTTCTTACCTGTCGATCTAAAATAGCTATTGGTACCTCTGCGTAAGATAAGTATTCAGAAATGTGAATATCGACAATGGGCGTAATACATGAAGGATCTCCAATGCACTTCCGCAACATAGATACATGAAACACAGGATGGACTGCTTCCAATTCTGAAGGCAAATCAAGCTCGTACGCCACCCTACCAATCCTCCGAATTATCTTATACGGTCCAACATATCTGGGGCTGAGCTTACCCTTCTTTCCAAATCGCTTGACGCCCTTCATAGGTGATACTTTCAGGAAAACCCAATCTTCCACATCAAATTCTAAGTCTCGTCGTCGAACATCTACATAAGACTTCTGCCGACTTTGTGCTGTATGCAGCCGGTCTCTAATAAGTTTTACCTTTTCCATTGTTTGCTGGACTAAATTAGGACCTAGAAACTCTGCTTCCCCGACCTTGAACCAACCGATCGGCGACCTACACTTCCTCCCGTATAGTGCTTCATACGGGGCCATCTGAATACTAGCTTGGAAGCTGTTATTATAAGCGAACTCAATAAGAGGTATATGATCATCCCAACTTCTTTTAAAATCTAGCATGCAGGCACGTAACATATCCTCAACTGTCTGAATAGTACGCTCTGCCTGTCCATTAGTTTGCGGATGAAAAGCGGTGCTAAGATTTACCTGCGTGCCTAGACCCTTCTGAAAAGATTTCCTAAATTGTGCTGTAAATTGAGCCCTCGATCAGAGATAATAGATAATGGTACTCCGTGAAGGCGAACAATCTCTCGAATATAAAGCTTGGCATAATCCTCGGCTGAATAAGTCGTCCTAACTGGCAGAAAATGAGCAGATTTTGTAAGACTATCAATAATTACCCAAATAGAATCATACCTCCGTAGAGTGCAAGGAAAACCAGTGATGAAGTCCATATTTATCATGTCCCATTTCCATAATGGAAGTTAAATATACTGAGTTAGGCCTCCAGGCCTCTGATGTTCGGCTTTAACTTGCTGGTAGTTATGACATTGGGCTACCATCTCCGCGATATCTTTTTTCATTCCATTCCACCAATAAATATGTCGAAGGTCACGATACATCATGCGTAGGATAGTTCTGTTCATGTTTCCGCAACTGTCTGGAGGCGTACGCGATAACCTTACCATGCTGTATAAGAACACAACCTAGGCCAATTCTCGAGGCATCACAATATACAACATAACCCTCGGTGTCATCCAGAAAAGTCAAGACAGGTGCCATCATAAGCCTTTTCTTTAGCTCCTGAAAATTTGTTCACATGCCTCAGTCCACTGAAACTTAGCTCTCTTATGTATCAGTTTCGTGAATGGTGCAGAGATAGAGGAAAATCCCTCCACAAACCTTCGATAATATCCTGCCAAGCCTAAAAAGCTATGAACCTCTGTCGGATTCAAGGGCCTTGGACCAAGTCATCACAGCTTCAATCTTTTGGCCATCAACCTTGATACCATCACCGGTAATAACATGACCAAGAAAAGCTACAGAAGTTAGCCAAAATTCACATTTAGATAATTTAGCATATAACCTGTAGTCCTGGAGAGTCTGCAATACAGTTCGCAAGTGGTCTGCATGCTCGGCTTCTGATCGTGAATATATCAGGATGTCGTCAATAAACACAATCACAAATTCATCCAAGAATGGTTTGAATACCCGGTTCATAAGATCCATAAAGGCTTCTGGGGCATTTGTAAGCCCGAAAGACATGACAAGGAATTCAAAATGGCCATACCTCGTCCTAAATGCTATTTTTGGGATATCAATATCCCTGACTCGTAGCTGATGATAACCGGATCGCAAGTCGATCTTCGAAAAGCATTTGGCACCTTGTAACTGGTCGAACAAGTCATCAATCCGTGGAAGATGATACTTATTCTTGATAGTGACTTTATTTAGTTGCCTGTAGTCAATATACATCCGCAAGGAGCCATCTTTCTTTCGAACAAAGAGCACCGGAGCACCCCATGGGGATGTACTTGACCTAATAAAGCCTTTATCAAGCAAGTCCTTCAGTTGTTCCTTCAATTCCCTTAGCTCTGCAGGAGCCATTCTATAGGGAGGAATGCATATAGGCTGCGCATCAGGAAGCAAATCTATAGCAAAATCGATTTCCCTTTCGGGGGGAATTCCTGGAAGCTCGTCAGGGAATACCGTCGGGAATTCATTCACAATAGGAACCGACTGAAGAGTCGCTGGCTCCTTATCTATATCCCTAACATGAACCAGATGGTATATACAACCTTTAGCAATAAACTTCCGAGCCCTAAGGTATGAAATAAACTTACCCTTGGGCGTGGCTGCATTACCTTTCCATTCAAGGACAGGCTCACCAGGAAAATGAAATCGGACCAACTTTGCACGACAATCAATATTAGCATAACAAGCTGCCAACCAATCCATACCCATAATGACATCGAAGTCTAGCATAACCAATTCAACTAAATCAACAGAGGTTGGACGGTCATTAATTAACACTGTACAACCTCGATAGACATGATTAGCTATAATATAGTCGCCAACTGGCGTAGACACCTCAATTGACTGTGGCAACAACTCAGATCTCATGTCAAGCTTACCAGCAATAAATGGAGTAATATATGAAAATGTAGAGTCGGGATCTATCAATGCATAAATGGCATGAGAATGTATTGTCAATATACCTGTGACAACATCTGGGGATGCCTTTAAATCCTGTCGGCCTGTGAGCGCATAAAAGCAGTTCTAGCCACCACTAGAACCTGAGGTGTCTCCTCCACCTCTCCCCCTACCATGTCCCTAAGTAGACTGTGGACCTGGTCGGGGAGCACGGACTGAAGGTGAAGAGGCTGCAGTGGATCCTGAAGTCTGAGCTGGTGCACCTCTGCCTAACCCCGAGCACCGGCTAATAAAATGTCTTGTCTGCCCACAATGATAACATGCACTCGAACCCTGTCTACACTGCCCGGTGTGCAGCTTACCGCACTGAGTACATGGAGGAGTAGGATGTCTCATTTGTGTGGAACGCTCCTGTCGACGGCCCTCAGGCTGGCCTGAGTTCTACCCTGATCCTGACTGAATATAACGATCAAACCGCTGGCCCTGCATCTATATTGGGAAACTACCTGCTGATCGAGGTGGATATCGATGGAGTGGGGGCCTAAAATCACCTCAGGTCTCCCTATAATACCCCATAGTACGATCCCTCTTACTCTTCCCCTATCACTGCGAGTATCACGAATCCGATGGGAAAGGTCCTCTGTAGTCTGAACAAAAGCCTATATGCGGGAAATATCTACATCATCCGATAACGATGCTACCCTACAGTCCCTAATCAGATAATCTCCCAAACCATCCACATAATGATGAACTCTAGACCTCATGGTACGTACGATATTTGGTGCATACCTCGCCAAAGAATTAAACCTATGGCTATAATCCCTCACACTCATATCCCCCTACTTCAGGCTAAGAAACTGGTCAAGACGGGCCTCCCGAACCTGCCGTGGCAAATAATGGGCTAAAACGTCCTCAGAGAAGTCCTCCCACTCTGCTGGCGGAGCATCAGGTCCTCTAGATCTCTCACATGCCTCATACCATAGGACGGCTACATCACGTAGTCGAAAAGAAGCCAACTCCACAGCCTCGGCGACGGAGGCATACATCACCCTTAATACTCTATACATTTGGTCTATAATGTCCCGGGGATCCTCAGTGGAACAGGATCTTGTAAATATTAAAGGGGCCAAGTGAAGAAACTCTCGTACCGTTGAGCTTCCTGTCCGATCTCTCCGGGCACCTGCTTCCGACTCTAGCTGTCGCTCGTGAATAGAAACCATCCTAATCAGCAACCGAACTGCCTCCCTCATCCCCTGCTCCCCAATCTCTAATGGCGGAACAACAGGTGCTAGAGGTCCTGTGTCTCTAGCTGCCTCAGGTACTAATGGAACTGGTAAGGCTGGGGGTACTGCATCTCCCTAGGCTCCAACAAGTGCTGGGGAAGCTGAAACTAGGGGTACTGGAGACTCACTGTATGCCTCTAAGGGAAATCTATCCCTCTGACCCAGTGGGGAACGACTGGTACCTTCCCCGGATCCATACCTATCTCTTGTTGTGCCATCTCCTGAGCGTAGGTAACCTGTTAGATAAGAAACACAAAGAACGATTTAGATTTCATATGTTCTTATAACTTCGCTCTATAGCACGATCTATTAATTGAAAGAAACATAACCATTCCTAAATGCCTCATAGCCTCCTGATTATAAGTGTGGTGCACAACACACCCATAAGCAAGACTCTACTAGACACGGCTTGTAGACTCCCTGGGATACGACCTGCTCTGATACCAAGTTTGTCACGCCCCAAACTAGGGGAGGAACGACTGACACTCGATACTGTATTCGATCGAGTTAGCCACTAAACATACAAGCTAACTAAACTGGGGGCCCAACAAATCGGGCAGCACAACATCTGAAATACTAAACCTGGACCATTAAGGTCATGACCTGAATAACAATAAGCCATATAAACAAAGGTAGACGAGCCAAAATAATAAAGTACTAGCTGGCCGACGAGGCCACGACTGGAGACATACATGCCTACACATATATATATATACATGCCAAGCCTATGGGCTAGAGACTGGAAGCTGTAAAATAGAAGTTGTAAAAAGAAACCTAGAATACTGTGTCCACACTAGCCTCTAAGAGTGTCATAATCATTGTCGAGACAAGGCCCCGACTATACCCAAACTGTACAACAAAAGTAACCATCCTATGAAAACTCCAGGAAGAGGTGGAGCTTACCAACTCACAGCTGAACCACGAAATCCTAGCGGAGGGGTCGATCAGAGTCCCTACCTGGACCTGCATGCACAAAACAAAAATGCAGTGTCCCCAGGCAACGGGACATCAGTACGAATAAAAATGTACTGGTATGTAAGGCAGAAAGTAGAATCATACATAGCTGATGTAAAAAAAATAATAGTGAAACCACCTGACACTGAAACTCTTATAGCCTCCATGGCCGACGTCCGATAATCAAATATGCATGGTATGCTCGTGTAATCGTATGTCATGAATACATATATATTGATGCAAATGCATGAAATATCCTACCAAATGCTAGCAATGTCGGTCTCTTCCAGTAGCTAACCGGTATCATATTGCCAACCTGTGACCATCTGTACAATATATATAGTTTTTCGGGTAAATAGGCCCCTTACCTCCGATTATAGCTTGAAGTCCATGCATAAAATGCCATGTATGATATGAACTTTGAATGTACATAATTGGACATAACAAGAACTTAGCCAACCTTGGCTCATAGGTACTCTTATTCTCATAATCTCATAATCATCTTCGTATTGCATACAATTGTCTCGTGGAACCTCATATGTTTTCTTTCTTTTGAATAAGCTTGGAAACTTAACTCGACTTTTAGAAAGATAATTTAACTCTGAAGAGGTTAATGAAAAGCTTAAGGTGATTCACTTAGTCCTTATACTTGATTTCTTGATATTTAGTAAAAGAAAGTATTTTTAAAAAAAAATCAAGTGTCTTGGTAGTTTAAACATAAAAATTGTATTTGAGATTTTTGGAAATCGACGTGTCACTTTAGAGATTTTAAGATACACTTTAACAAGGGAGAATGACTGATGGAAAATAGTAAATGCCTTTATTTTCTAGTTACACAACCCAAAGACGAATAAGAATTCACATATATAGACATATAGTTAAGAAAGTCGACAAAATGACATATATAGATATCGAATACCCTATTTAACCGAATGAGTGGAATATCAACCTAATAGCATCATGAAAATACTTTAGCTACGATCCCAATGCCTTTCACAAAAGGTCTTTCTAGCAATAGAATAGTAAAATATCACATTTGACGTCTTAGGAATTTCCCAGAATTTGTGCTAAAAGGAAGGACGGAGCTTAGCCTTAACATACCTTTCCAACGAACGTCCGAATGCCTGTAGTTCCTTTACAAAAGTTGTTCCTTAGGTCCTAAGCTTCGAAAACACTATATATATGCAGCTTATACGCACCTATAAACAGTTCATAATTGAGTTTAAATCGGCAGATTTGCCATATGACCCTAACTTGACAATACGTCCGTAGAACTTTGTAAAAACGATCATAAAAGAGTCCCAAGATGATTACCTTCACAAACCAAGTATAAAGCTTGAAGAACCAGCAAGAACAACAAATTTCTATCTTCCAAGAATAGCTCCAAACACAGCCAATAGAAGGGGGAAACGATTGCAAAGCGTAGAGATTGAGTTTCAAGGCACGGGGACAAACTTTAACGGTAGAAATCATTAAAAACGTACCTTAATCACTCAAGACCACCGTGAAACCCTCTCTTCATCTCCCTCACTGTGTTTGGACGAAAATGAAATGTTTTTAGGTCTGAAAAGTCGAATTTTCTGACATATACTACTTGCTTGACCCGACCCGGTTCGTGACCCGGTTTCAGCCTGGACAGTCCGCGGTAAACCAGTCATAACATTTTACTCCGATGTCGGATTGATATGAGGTATGTTTTGGTTGCGAACTATACTTGTAGACCTTCGATTTGATAGGTTGTGGGTCCCATAACTCATTATATATTGGGATAAATGATCTGATACATTTGACCCAAAGTTTAGAAAATTTATTAGAGAAATTTACGATAACCTTTGCTGACCTTTATTTCGCAACTTGCTTGATTCCAAAACTTAACATGTGACCCGTGTGATATTATAATACCTCATAACACATTATTCTTAGCATATTAGACACTCTTGATCTTATCCCACATGTGTAAATTAACTTAAACCTTCCGAACGTGCGGGTTGCCACCCGAGCCATTTCTTTAACCACGAACCTTTGTTTAAGGGATTCCTTTGACCTACAGCTTTGGTTTAGTTTCTTGATATTGCCACACATTTTCATTCTTATTCTCCCAATATGCTACACCCAATCATATATACCTAATATAACCACGCCACGTTACATATATTACGTACGAGAAAAAGAAAAAAAACATGGGGTCTTATAGTCTCCCCCCTTAAGAACATTCGTCCGCGAATGGGTCAAGTCAATTCCTTGGTTTCATTTTTTTCCCCCGCTAATACGTTATTTGAAAGGCTATATTTGTTACATTTGCAAAGCATAAATCAAATTCTGAAGATTCCAACTACTAGGCTTCGTATAGCTATCTCGCAATAAGAAATTTAAATTGCACTTTCAAGTTATTTAAAATCCAATAAATTGTTGTAAAGAAATAATTGCTAATTATTTAAATGCGACTCACCTTAAGTCGTAAATAGGTGGGGGTACTTCTTCCTCATTTCCTCCTCAGCTTCCCACGTCATTTCCTCGATGTTATTATTTCGCCATAACACTTTCACGGAAGCCACTTCTTTAGTTCGAAGCTTTCTTACCTGTCGATCTAAAATAGCTACTGGTACCTCTGCGTAAGATAAGTCTTCAGAAATGTGAATATCCTCAATGGGCATAATACGTGAAGTATCTCCAATGCACTTCCGCAACATAGATACATGAAACATAGGATGGACTGCTTCCAATTCTCAAGGCAAATCAAGCTCGTACGCCACCCTTTCAATCCTCCGAATAATATTATACGGTCCAGCATACCTGGGGCTGAGCTTACCCTTCTTTCCAAATCGCATGGCGCCCTTCATAGGTGATACTTTCAGGAAAACCCAATCTTCCACATCAAACTCTAAGTCTCGTCGTCGAACATCTACATAAGACTTCTGCCGACTTTGTGCTGTACGCAACCGGTCTCTAATAAGGTTTACCTTTTCCATTGCTTGCTGGACTAAATTAGGGCCTAGCAACTCTGCTTCCCCGACCTAGAACCAACCAATCGGCGACCTACACTTCCACCCGTATAGTGCTTCGTAAGGGGCCATCTGAATACTAGCTTGGAAGCTATTATTATAAGCAAACTCAATAAGAGCTAGATGATCATCCCAACTTCCTTTAAAATCTAGCACGCAGGCATGTAACATATTCTCAACTGTCTGAATAGTATGCTCTGCCTGTCCATCAGTTTGAGGATGAAAAGCGGTGCTAAGATTTACCTACGTCCCTAGACCCTTCTGAAAAGATTTCCAAAATTGTGTTGTAAATTGAGCCCCTTGATCAGAGATAATAGATAATGGCACTCTGTGAAGGAGAACAATCTCTCGAATATAAAGCTTGGCATAATCCTTGGTTGAATATGTCGTCCTAACTGGCAGGAAATGTGCAGATTTTGTAAGCCTATCAATAATTACCCAAATAGAATCACACCGCCGTGGAGTGCAAGGCAAACCAGTGATGAAGTCCATATTTTTCATGTCCCATTTCCATAATGGAAGTTCAATATACTGAGTTAGGCCTCCAGGCCTCTGATGTTCGGCTTTAACTTGCTGGCAGTTAGGACATTGGGCTACCATCTCCGCGATATCTTTTTTCATTCCATTCCACCAATAAATCTGTCGAAGGTCCCGATACATCGTGCGTAGGATAGTTCTGTTCATGTTTCCGCAACTGTCTGGAGGCGTACGCGATAACCTTACCATGCTGTATAAGAACACAACCTAGGCCAATTCTCGAGGCATCACAATATACAACATAACCCTCGGTGCCATCCGGAAGAGTCAAGACAAGTGCTGTCGTAAGCCTTTTCTTTAGCTCCTGAAAACTTTGTTCACATGCCTCAGTCCACTGAAACTTAGCTCCCTTATGTGTCAGTTTCGTCAATGGTGTAGAGATAGAGGAAAATCCCTCCACAAACCTTCGGTAATATCCTGCCAAGCCTAAAAAGCTACGAACCTCTGTCGGATTCAAGGGCCTCGGCCAAGTCATCACAGCTTCAATCTTTTGGCCATCAACCTTGATACCATCACCGGTAATAACATGACCAAGAAAAGCTACATAAGTTAGCCAAAATTCACGTTTAGAGAATTTAGCATATAACCTGTAGTCTTGGAGAGTCTGCAATACAGTTCGCAAGTGGTCTGCATGCTCGGCTTCTGATCGTGAATATATCAGGATGTCGTCAATAAACACAATCACAAATTCATCCAAGAATGGTTTGAATACCTGGTTCATAAGATCCATAAAGGCTGCTGGGGCATTTGTAAGCCCGAAAGACATGACAAGGAATTCAAAATGGCCATACCTCGTCCTAAATGCTGTTTTTGGGATATCAATATCCCTGACTCGTAGCTGATGATAACTGGATCGCAAGTCGATCTTCGAAAAGCATTTGGCACCTTGTAACTAGTAGAACATGTCATCAATCCATGGAAGATGATACTTATTCTTGATAGTGACTTTATTTAGTTGCATGTAGTCAATGCACATCCGCAAGGACCCATCTTTCTTTCGAAGAAAGAGTACTGGAGCACCCCATGGGGATGTACTTGACCTAATAAAGCCTTTATCAAGCAAGTCCTTCAGTTGTTCCTTCAATTCCCTTAGCTCTGCAGGAGCCATTTTGTAGGAAGGAATGGATATAGGCTGCATATCAGGAAGCAAATCTATAGCAAAATCAATTTCCCTTTCGGGGGGAATTCCTGGAAGCTCGTCAGGGAATACCGTCGGGAATTCATTCACAATGGGAACCAATTGAAGAGTCACTGGCTCCTTATCTATATCTCTGACAAGAACCAGATGGTATATACAACCTTTAGAAATAAACTTCCGAGCCCTAAGGTATGAAATAAACTTACTCTTGGGCGTGGTTGCATTACCTTTCCATTCAAGGACAGGCTCACCAGGAAAATGAAATCGGACCAACTTTGCACGACAATCAATATTAGCATAACAAGCTGCCAACCAATCCATACCCATAATGACATCGAAGTCTAGCATAACCAATTCAACTAAATCAACAGAGGTTGGATGGTCATTAATTAACACTGTACAATCTCGATAGACATGATTAGCTACAATAGAGTCGCCAACTGGCGTAGACACCTCAACTGGCTGTGGCAACAACTCAGATCTCATGTCAAGCTTACCAGCAATAAATGGAGTAATATATGAAAATGTAGAGCCGAGATTTATCAATGCATAAATGGCATGAGAATGTATTGTCAATATACCTGTGACAGCATCTAGGGATGCCGCTAAATCCTGTCGGCCTGTGAGCGCATAAAAGCGGTTCTAGCCATCAGTAGAACCTGAGGTGTCTCCTCCACCTCTCCCACTACCATGTCCCTGAGTAGACTATGGACCTGGTCGGGGAGAATGGACTGATGGCGAAGAGGCTGCAGTGGATCCTGAAGGCTGAGCTGGTGCACCTCTGCCTAACCCCAGGCACCGGCTAATAAAATGTCCTGTCTACCCACAATGATAACATGCACTCGAACCCTGTCTACACTGCCCGGTGTGCAGCTTACCGCACTGAGTACATGGAGGAGTAGGATGTCTCATTTGTGCGGAACGCTCCTGTCGACGGCCCTCAGGCTGGCCTGAGTTCTGCCCTGATCCTGACTGAATATAACGATCAAACCGCTGTCCTTGCATATGTATTGGGAAACTACCTGTTGACCGAGGTGGATATCGATGGAGTGGGGGCCTAAAATCACCTCGTGTCTCCCTATAAGACCCCATAGTACGAGCCCTCTTACTCTGCTCCCTATCATTGGGAGTATCACGAATCCGATGGGAAAGGTCCTCTGTAGTCTGAGCAAAAGCCTGTATGCGAGAAATATCTACATCATCCGATAACGATGCTACCCTACAGTCCCTAATCAGATGATCCCCCAAACCATCCACATAATGATAAACTCTAGCCCTCATGGTACGTACGATATTTGGTTCATACCTCGCCAAAGAATTAAACTTATGGCTATAATCCCTCACACTCATATCCTCCTGCTTCAGGCTAAGAAACTGGTCAATACGGGCCTCCCGAACCTCCCATGGCAAATAATGGGCTAAAAAGTCCTCAGAGAAGTCCTCCCACTCTGTTGGAGGAGCATGAGGTCCTCTAGATCTCTCCCATGCTTCATACCATAGGACAACTACATCACGTAGTCGAAAAGAAGCCAACTCCACAGCCTCGACGACGGAGGCATGCATCACCCTCAATACTCTATACATTTGGTCTATAAAGTCCTGGGGATCCTCAGTGGAACAGGATCTTGTAAATATTAAAGGAGCCAAGTAAAGAAACTCTCGTACCGTTAAGCTCCCTGTCCGATCTCTCCGGGCACCTACTTCCGACTCTAGCTGTCGCTCGTGAATAGAAACCATCCTAGTCAGCAACCGAACTGCCTCCCTCATCCCTGCTCCCCAATCTCTGATGGCGGAACAACAGGTGCTAGAGGTCCTGTGTCTCTAGCTTCCTCAGGTATTAATGGAACTGGTAAGGCTGGGGGTACTGCATCTCCCTGGGCTCCAACAAGTGCTGGGGATGCTGAAACTAGGGGTACTGGAGACTCACTATGTCCCTCTAAGGGAAATCTATCCCTCCGACCCGGTGGGGAACGACTGGTACCTTCCCCCGGATCCATACCTATCTCTCGTTGTGCCATCTCCTGAGCGTAGGTAACCTGTTAGATAAGAAACACAAAGCACGATTTAGATTTCATATATTCTTATAACTTCGCTCTATAGCACGATCTATTAATTGAAAGAAACATAACCATTCCTAAATGCCTCATAGCCTCCTGATTATAAGTGTGGTGCACAACACACCCATAAGCAAGACTCTACTAGACATGGCTTGTGGACTCCCTGGGATACGACCTGCTCTGATACCAAGTTTGTCACGCCCCAAACTAGGGGAGGCACGACTGGCACTCGATACTGTATTCGATCGAGTTAGCCACTAAACATACTAGCTAACTAGACTGGGGGCCCAACAGATCGGGCAGCACAACATCTGAAATACTAAGCCTGGACCGTAAGGTTATGACATGAATAACAATAAGCCATATAAACATAGGTAGACAAGCCAAAATAATAAAATACTAGCTGGCCGACGAGGCCGCGACTGAAGACATACATGCCTACACACCTATATATACATGCCAAGCCTATGGGCTGGAGACTGAAAGCAGCAAAAAGAAACCCAGAATATTGTATCCACACTAGCCTCTAAGAGTGTCATAAGCACTGTCGAGACAAGGCCCCGACTATACCCAAACTGTACAACAAAAGTAACCATCCTATGAAAGCTCCAAGAAGAGGTGGATCTTACCAACTCACAGCTGAACCCTGAAATCCTAGTAGAGGGGTCGATCAAAGTCCCTACCTGGACCTGTACGCACAAAACAAAAATGCAGTGTCCCCAGGCAACGGGACATCAATATGAATAAAAATATACTGGTATGTAAGGCAAAATGTAGAATTATACATAGCTGATGAAAAAAGTAATAGAGATACCACCTGACACTGAAACTCTGATAGCGGCTGACATCCGACCTCATGATAATCAAATATGCATGGTATGCTCGTGTAATCGTATGTCGTGAATACATATATATTGATGCAAATGCATGACATATCCAACCAAATGCTAGCAATGGCGGTCTGGAGGCTATCAGAGTTTCAGTACCTATAGGCTCGAAATCATTAGGCACCACACTTTACCTCTTTGAATCCACTAGGACCGTTGTTGAGAGCCACCCGCTCTGACTTGGCCTCGAATATAATAAACCCCATGAATCTTCTAGAACATGAATAACCTCTCGACGAAGCACCCGGCAGAATCACTTCTGTCGAAACCCGCATCTATACAAGGCACAAATCCTGAATCCTTCCCCAAGTCTGATCATGAGCCAATAAAGCCAACCATAACTCACTTTTAACAATCCTTTTGCTCAAATTACCACTTATGTTCTTTTTCGGTAGCTGAAATAACCCATCAATATGCTAATAACCAGAAACCTCGCAAGTAGTTAACTATGCAACCCAATCATAGGCGGTGGGACTCTCCCACTTAGCTTGAAGCCACTATTACACAACTCTAGAATTCACCAGGATTCTTTATCTCTTATTGACATAACCTTACGCAATCAACCGCAAAAATTCTCGGAATCTTTCTGTAAAACCCCCTTTTTATACTCTGAATCATCAGCCACATTCGCACGACCGATCTCTTTGCTGTATAACCAACAGAATTCTTTGCAGAAGCTTCGCCAACCATACGACCACCGATCTGCTCACTGGAGATAACCCACCTAAGTATGAGCTCACTCTCTAGCAGCGCACGTCCATTCACCCCTCGTGGACATCGATTAAATGTGTGGTAACATCTTTCTACTTCAAAGTTATGTTGTATCCTTCTTCATTTCAAGAAGCACCTTTCTGTTATATCAAATATCCTGCCGCATAATAGTCCATACATCAAATTAATCCGTAGGCCCTAATCACCAATCACTAAAATTTCCAAATTACTCTAAACTCTCCTTAAGGTGTGTGGTCCTCCTGCCACAAGCCCATATGCAGCTCCGGCACTCTACCATTTTGGCGAAACTCACCCCCTTTAGTCGACTACTCGACCTTCGCTTCTTATACCTGGACTTCTAGGAATTTTGACCACCACTTGACACTTCCCACATGTCCTTTCTCATTCTTTGCTGCTCCACTGATAGCCTTAGATCAAAACCCATCTCGATAGCATCTGAACCAATAGACCGCTATTAACTTTACACCTTTTTGAGGATCATCTTTCCCGCCGTTGACATTAGAAACATTGATTTCATCGTGAATCACCGCACCCCGCGATCTCTGATAGTCGTTTCTTCAATATTGTCTCACAATATCCTACTTCAAAGGCAAATTGTGGAAGATCCTAACACCGACGAACTTAGTACATTCAACAGATATAACGATACCTCAACACAGATGAAAATTCCACCACGCTTGCAAATACCAAGCCTCATCACCCCATCAACCCAAATATAAACATTCTTAGCCCGATTGCCTTTCCCCTACTAGGAATAAAATACTGAATCTCTAGATCACGCACTAGGTAAACCTCCCTTCAAGTCATTCTCTGCCCCGACACGTAGGCAAACATCCTACTATCATATCAATACTGCGGAACAATAGTTCATAAGCATCATGGCAACTTATGCCTAGTCTTAGAGCTCTTAGAAGTACCGCTACTAAGCTGAAACGATAGAATATCCTTCCACAAGGCGATGATAATAGCTCAAACAATTCCGTAGGGAGAAACACCCCGCCCCACATTCATAGTACCATCACAATCCTTCAATTCTCGATTCATAACCAGCAGTTTGCATCGCGCAAGATTGACTAGGAAGGAAACAAGGGCATAAGCCTCAAGGAATCAAATCGCACGATGAGGAATCAAGAAGGGAAGTACTCCTAATAGCCTTGTAGCCTCCCGAAGATAAGTACAGAGGTCTCCATACCGATCCACGAGACTCTACTAGACTTGCTCATGACTCGTGAGAACTAAGGGAACCTAGTGCTCTGATACCACGTTGTCACGACCCAAAATCCACTAAGGGTCGTGATGGCACCGAACATTGTTGTCAGGCAAGCCAACCAAAATACTTAATTAAATTCTCATTTTAATAATTTTAAAACTATGATTTTCCTTCAATTTTACTAGTAAAAGATAATCGTTTTAAATCGAATATGAATGTTAAGCAGTTAATACAAGATACCACATAATCATCCCAGAACCCAGTGTCACAAGTACATGAGCATTTACTAGGGAATGACGTAAAATACAGTAACTGTCCAGAATACAAGTGGACAAATATGAAAATATAGTACAATACGATGAAGTAGACTCTGTTGGTTGTGGGTTGTCTCGATAATATCAGCTCACCTAAGTCTCCATATCAATTATGCTGCTATGCCACTAAGCCACTAGCCACATATGAACCTGTGCAACAAAAATGCACAACAAGTGTAGTATGAGTACGAAAACAACGTGTACCCAATGAGTATCCCGTCGAATCTCAAAGAAGTAGAGACGAGAGGTCGACTTCAACACTTGCTAGTAGTCCAATAGTAATATTATTAATGCGATGAATCACGGATTTATTAAGAACAATAGTAAATTCAAATAAGTCACAAAACAGGTAAGAGCTCTTTTTTATTAAAAGTCTCCGGATTCATAATCCATTAATTAACAATTAACTCAAGTCGGGGAGAGCAAATATCAATATCAATAACTCTCAACGCAAGAAATACAAGCATGCGCAAATCATGTCGAGGTCGTACGACCCCATCCAACATAAATGTAAATGTGCACTATCGAGGGTTGAACGACGCGAACCATAGATGCATCTATTACGCCGCTCGCGAATCACACATGCGATGCAGTCAAATTTAAATAATTAATCACCATGCTCGTGAATCATACATGCGACGCAGGTACACATAGAAATACATGCTCAAACAAATAAAGTCCAATTCACTTTTAGCGATTTAAGAAAATTAAGTTTAATCCCATTTAGAAATTCATTTACCAATTGGATATGATTTAAGCAATTCAACTGCCAACAAGATTACAGATATTCCAACTATAGCATGCTTTTGGGTCCTAAACTACCCGGACTTACACATAATAGTAGTTACGCATGGACTCTCGTCACCTCGTGCGTACGTAGCCCTCACAAATAGGAGCACATAACCAATTATTTCACCTATGGAGACAATTCCCTCTTACAAGGTTAGAAAGGAGACTCACCTCGCTCCGAAGATCCATGACCGGCATTCCATGGCCTTCTGAAGACCCGAATCGATGCTGAATGCTCAAAACTAGCCAATAATTATGCAAATCCATTAAAATATGAATAATTACTCATTACAATTCAATCTATAACAATTCCTAACCCTGATCGAAAAGTTGACAAAATTGCCTTCGGGCGCACGTGCCCGGATTACTAAACTTTTCAAAGATAAAGTTTACCCATAGCCTCACGAACTCAAATATATAATTTACACCCAATTTCATACCAAAAATCGTGGTCAAAAATCCAAAATATCTATTTTCTAGGTTTTCTCTAAAACCCCAAGTTTCTACCAATATTCATGCTCAAATCCGAAACAAAATCATGTATTTAACGTCTAAAGATTGGGAACAACTTACCTCGACATAGATGAAGAAAATCTCTTTTCCAAAAGCTCCAAAATCGTCCAACCCAAAGTGAAAATTGGTGGAAATGAACCAAAATTCGATTTTTAAAGAGACCTCACTGACTCCAGGCCTTTCGCACCTGCGGTCTCTTGACCGCTTCTGCGGTCCTGCAGGTGCGGACCAAATGCCGCTTCTGCGGTCTGGGACTCCTAGCCCATTTTTTCTTCTATGCTCCTTCTTCCGCAGGTACAGTCCCGCTTCTGCGGTGACCTGACTGCATCTGCGGTCCCAGCCTTCGCCTTTCATTACCGCATCTGCACCCCTTCGACCGTTTCTGCGACTCCGCACCTGTGAGACTTGGGCCGCAGGTGCGGTTATACCAGCAACTTCAGCTCTTCCTCCAAGTTCTAATTCGATCTGTTAACCACGCAGAATCCACCCGAGGCCCCCGAGACCCCAACTAATCATGACAACCAGTCCCAAAGCACATTACAGACTTGATCGATGCCTCAAATCATATCAAATAACGCTAAAACCATGAATCACACTCCAATTCAAGATTTATGACTTTTGAAATTTCAAACTTCTACATTCGATGCCGAAACCCATCAAATCACATCAGATTGACCTCAAATTTTGCACACAAGCCATATTTAACATTATGGATCTACTCTAACTTCCGAAATCATAATCCAACCCCGATATCAAAAAGTCCACTTCCGGTCAAACTTCTCAAAAACCTTCAAATTTCTATCTTTAACCAAATGCCTTCAAAATGACCTACGGACCTCCGAATTCACTTCCGATTGCGCTCCCAACTCCATAATCACCATACGGAGCTACTCCCAGACTCAAAATCCCAAAAGGACAATGATAACACTAAAATGCACTTCAACCCAAACTTATGAAATTTTTTCCAAAATGCTAACTTCCACAATAGGCGCCAAAACGCTTCCGGGTCATCCAAAACCCGATCCAGGCATACGCCCAAGTCCGAAATCATCATACGAACCTATTGGAACCTTCATATCTCGATTCTAAATTCGTTTACTCTGAAATCCAATTTTAGTTAATTCTTTCAACTTAAGGCTTTCGAAATGAGAATTCTCTTTCCAAATCAACTCTGAACTACCCAAAATGCAATTCCGACTACGTGCACAAGTCATAATACCTGAAGTGAGGCTGCTCATGGCCCCAAACTACTGAATAACGTGCTAGAGCTCAAAACGACCGGTCGGGTCGTTACATTTTCAGTTTCCTTTACCTCCCCTTAATCACCTCCTAATTTTATGCAGAATTCTCGGAAATCACTTTTTCATTAAAATGTTCTCATTATCCTATAAACTCAAAGTGCTTCAACGAAAAAGAGAAACAAAAATATCTTCACACATGTAGGAAGAATATATCAAATTGGTTGTAGTTTCTAATAAAAATTTTATAAAATTTCGAACCTCTGCTTTCTTTCTTCTTTGCTTCGCCCCATGATATAATCTTTTAAATCCCTCACCAAAAGCCTTCTAATATATGTCCATGTAACCGACGCTTGGTGACTTGAAGAGTGAAGTAAGAGTGGATCATGTAATATTTTAAAGCTGCTTCAAACTATCACGACAATTCATTAATGTTAGGGTAAACAATCTCTATTATGATACGATGTTGATTCAATGGGAGGTCGAGATAGTAAGAGTTTTGATGATTCCTTGAAATCGCAAATAGCCTTGGATTATTAATGTCTTGGTTCCCTCACATAATTGTATTTTTACTAATGCACACTGCACAAAGTTAGAATTTGGTATGTGAAAAGTTGAGATGCTGAATGCATATGGTGTTTCTATTTAAATAGAGGTATTTAGTGGTGATGAATCCTTTCAAATTATGCAATTAAAAGTTATGCATCATATATGAAGTTGTAACTGAATATTTATTCTAAAATGTGAGAATTAAATTTGTAGCTGAAACGTTATGTATGGGATTTAAACATTTGACAATTCTCATTTACTTCAATATTTTTTATTGCCTTCACAATTCTTCATTGTGTATTTATTTTACAGTTATAGGTACACATTAAATTCTATTGTGAACTCATGAATATCTTAATTTTTTTTAAATTAGAAATAAGGTAAAAGAGGCCAAAAAAATAGAAATTAGATAAATAGTATTGCTGGCCAAAGAGAGGTGTCATTTCATTGATTTTCAATATATATATATATATATATATATATATATACTATTGAATTGACCACACTTCGCGCAGTTAAATTAACGATATGATCAATTTCTAATATTTGAATAAAAAAATAGCAAAACCAGTCAATCGATTTAGTCTTACATTCTGTGATTCTGAGACCTTGAAAACCTCATTTATCATTACTCGATTTGCGTGCGCAGTCTGGGCACGTAGCCGGAAAGCTTAAATATGTAAATCTTTGAAAAATAATAAAAATTGGTTATAAAATTAGTTAATTTGACTTCGGTCAATGTTTTGGATAAACAGACCCGGACCCGTAATTTGACGGTCCCAGAGGGTCCATAGAAAAATATGGGACTCGGGCGTATGCCCGAAATCGAATTCCGAGGTCCTAAGCCCGAGAAATAAATTTTTAAAGGAAATTATTTAAGGAAATTTGAAATGAAATATGATTAGAACATGGTAGTATCAGGCGCCCGTATTTTGGTTCCGTCGCCCGGTACAGGTCCTATATATGATCTAAGACATTTCTGTAAAATTTGATGAAAAACGGATGCCATTTGACGTGATTCGGACCTAAATTGCTAAAGTTTATGTTTTATGAAGCTTGAGAAAAATTCTTTAATTTTGAAGTTTAATTCGTTGTTATTGAGCTTATTTTGGTGATTTGATCGCATGGATAAGTTCGTATGATGTTGTTGAGTTATTTTGGTGATTTGACCGCAGAATTTCTGCTGCAGGTGCTCAGGCCTGTTGTTCATTGCGATTGCGTAGTAACTCTCGCGATCGCATAAGGTAAATGGGGACAGGAGTGGAATTGTTCTTCGCAAATGTGAAACCACAGTCGCGAATGCGGAGCACTGGGGGATTGCTCATCGCGAACGCGACTTGTGTGACGCGAACGTGTAGTGTAAATTGGAGGTGGGCTGGGATATGGTCGTTCTTCTACGCGAATGCGTACCCTTGTCGGGGAACATGAATGTCAGGGGGGTCAACCCTTCACGAACGCGTAGGAGAACTCGTGATCGCGTAAGTCCACTTACTGGCAGCCCTTCACGATCGCGACAGTGTTCTTGCGAACGCGATAAACACTGTCACCCAATACTTAAAACAGTACCCATTTCGGGATTTATTCAAAATTTCATAACTTCTTCATCTTAATTCCAAATTGGGCGATGTTTGAACGAGGATTTCACCACAAATTCATAGGTATGTAATCTTAGACCCATTTTTTTTAATTTCCATTAACACCCATTAGATTTCTAGGCTTAAATCATGTGAATAAGAACAGAAAATTAGGGATTTGGGTAGAGTTAGAGATTTTTGATTAATTGCGATTTTGACCTCATTTTGGGCTCGAATTCCGAAACTAATTATATATTCGGGCTCGTGGGTGATCGGATTTTGGTTCGAACCTCGTGCTTTGACCAAGCACGTCCGGGGTTGATTTTTGGGTTTTTGGGAAGAATGATTGGAAAACTATAATTAGGCATTGGATTTGAATTGTTTAGCATTTATTGATGTTATGAAGTCAATTATGTATACATAAACTTGATTTGGAGCAAATTTCGAAAGGAAAGGCGGTGGTTGAGGCTTGAGTTGGCCGTGGATGTTTGAGGTAAGTGTTCGGTTTAACCTTAGCTTGAGAGATTAGGAGTTGAGTCCTATTTGCTATTTACTTTTTGTTGAGTACGACGTATAGGTATGGTGACGAGTATCTATACGTTGGTGTCGAACATGATCGTGAGTCTTAAATTGATACTTGGTGTATTCTTAAATGATACCATGGATGCTTTAGTGAGTAAATCCCTGATATTGAGCAAAGACTTAGTTTATTGCTCGTGGAATCTACTTATGATTGAGAATGGTGATAACTGAGATAAGTAAAAGTTGAGTTAAGAATGGTTATAGCTAATTCTCCCTTGCCGGGACGTATATACTTGTGTTGATTTCCCTTGCCGGGATAGTGTAGTTTATTATTGATTCCTTATCGGGACGGTTATTATGATTATTGTTGACTGTATATTTGGAACAGGTTGCACGCCGCAACATTTTATTATATGGATCGGGTTGCACGCCACAACATTATATTATATGGATTGGGTTGCACGTCGCAACAATGATATGTTGGATCGGGTTGCACGCCACAACAAATATTATATTGGATCGGGTTGCATGCCGCAACAATTATATATGTAGATCGGGTTGCACGCCGTAACAGTGTTAAATGATAAGGGATCGGGTTGCACACTGCAACGGTAGTATTATTGTATTGTTGTAAATATTGTACTGTTCTTTCAAATTTCTATTTAGTTTCTTCTAGATTTGATATGTTCTCTCGAAGCATGTACCCCCTCCCTTTTAAACTGCTTATTTCCTGTTTATCTTTCCGCCGAATATTATATAACTGCACAGGTTTATCTAGAGTGTGGTCCTAGCCTCGTCACTACCTTGCCGGGGTTAGACCAGACACTTACCAACACATGGGGTCGGTTGTGCTGATGCTACACTCTGTACTTAGGTGCAGATACCGTAGCAGCACTAGGTCAGCAGCAGTAGGGGAGCCAGCCTTCAGTCCACCGAGATTCTGAGGTAGTCATGCTGGCGCTTGCAGGCCCGGCGTCTCTTCTATTAGTTATTTGTTCTGTTATCATTTGTATCCAAGACAGACGGTGTTCTTTCTTTCAAACATTGTATGTAGTAATCACAGATGGTCCGTGAATGTTGTGACACCAGTTTCTGGGTAGAGGCATGTGTTGATTTTCGAATTATTTTGGTTTTATATTTGTCTAAGTCTTCCGCTTAATCTCATATTCCGCTATTATTTAAATGTTTATCACCTATTAATGCAAGTTATTAAAAAGATTAAGACAAAAGAGCTAAAGATTTCTAAATTTTGTAGCTTGCCTAGCTTCTACGAGTAGGCACCATCATGACTCCCGAGTGTGGAAAATTCGGGTCGTGACAAGTTGGTATCAGAGCTCTAGGTTATATAGGTCTCACAATTCACGGACAAGCTCAGTAGAGTCTGAGGGATCGGTACGGAGACGTCTACATTTATCCCCCAGAGGCTACAGGGTTAGGAAAACTTCACATTTGTTCTTTCTTGTCGTGCGGTTTTGTTTCTCAATGCTAATTGAATTTTTACTCTATTCTTTCGCAGATGGCGAGAACACGTGTTTCCTCATCCACCGCTCAGCAACCCGAGCCCCCAGCAGTAGCTCCCACAAGGGGCAGAGGGTGAGGCCGAGGCCGTGCTAGAGGCCGAGGTAGGGGCAGAGCTCAGCCCCGAGAAGCAACACCAGTGACGGAGCCTCAGGTTGATTTTGATGAGGAGGTTCTAGCCCCAGCAGTTCTGGTGGGCCCAGATCAGGTCCCAGAGGGGTTTATAGCTACCCTAGTTCTTCAGGATTCTCTGGTTCGATTAGTGGGCCTTATGGAGAGTGTCACCCAAGCAGGCTTGCTTCCTATGGCACCAACCATCTATCAGGCTGGAGGAGGGGCCCAGACTCTTGATACTCGCACTCTGGAGCAGGTAGCTCCCGAAATTCAGACTCTAGTGGTTCAGCCAGTTGTAGCAGTTCAGCTGGGTGTGGTACCTCAAACCAGTGATGGAGCGGCTATGTCCGCCGATGCTTTGTGGAGACGGGATAGGTTCACCAAGATCTTCACTTCTACTTTCAGCGGTGCATCTACTGAGGATCCCCAAGATTATCTAGACAGCTGCCACGAGGTTCTCAGGAACATGGGTATTGTTGAGACTAATGGGGTCGATTTTGCTACATTTTTCTTGTCTGGATCCGCCAAGACTTAGTGGAGGGATTATTGCTTAGCGAGACCAGCCGGATCGCCAGCCTTAACCTGGGAGCAGTTTACGCAGCTATTTTTGGAGAAATTTCTCCCCATCACTCAGGGAGAGGTCTATCGGAGGTAGTTTGAGCGCCTCCATCAGGGTTTCATGACGGGTAGTCAGTATGAGACCAAATTCAATCGACTTGGCTCGCCATGATCTTGTCATACTTCTTACCAAGAAAGAGAGGGTGGGGAGGTTTATTGACGGTCTTATTCAGCCGATTCATCTTCAGATGGCTAGGGAGGCTGGGAGTAAGATTACCTTTCAGGAGGCGGCCAATGTGGCCAGAAGAGTAGAGATGGTTCTGTCACAAGGAGGTGGTCATGGGTCGGATAAGAGGCCCCGACATTTAGGTAGGTTCAGTGGAGCCTCATCTGGAGGCAGAGATTCACATCGTAGAGGCCATCCTCCTAGGCTATTTTAGTCAACCCTTTAGGTTTCTCACAGTGCTTCAGGTGGCCGTGGTTCCCACATGCAGTATTTTGATCAGTAGTCCTACAGTGCACCGCCAGCTCCTATCAGTGCACCACCGCTCCATAGTTTTCGAGGTGGTCATTCAGGTCGCTAGGGTCAGTCTCAATTTCCTCAACCACAACATTTAGGTAAATGTTATGAGTGTGGTAAGTATGGTCATATCCAGAGGGCTTGTCTGAGGTTGGTGGGTACTCAGTCGCAGCAGCAGGGTTCCCGTGCTATGATTCAGGCACCAGGTGTTCCACAGACCGTCCAGCCAGCTAGAGGTGGGGGTAAAGTTGCTAGAGATGGAGGTAGAAGATTTAGAGGTGGAGGCCAGCCAGCTGCAGGCCGTCCCAGAGATGTAGTCCAGGGTGGTGGGGCCCAACCCCAATGTTATGCTCTTCCAGCCATGCCCAACTGAGGCTTAAGATGATGTTATCATAGGTATTGTTCTGGTTTGTGATCGAGACGCTTCAGTGTTATTTGATCTACGGTCTACATACTCGTATGTGTCATCTTATTTTGCACCGTATCTGGTCATGCCTAGTGATTCATTGAGTGTTCCTGTTTATGTGTCTACACTGGTGGGTGATTCTATTGTAGTAGATTGAGTCCATCGCTCTTGTGTAGTTGTTATTGAGGGTCTTGAGACTCGAGTAGATTTGTTGCTTCTGGACATGGTCGATTTCGATATTATATTGGGGATGGACTGGTTATCACCTTACCACTCTATCTTGGACTGTCATGCTAAGATTGTGACCCTAACTTTACCAGGTTTGCCTCGTTTAGAGTGGAGAGGGACTCCTGGTCATTCTACCCGTAGCGTTATCTCTTATGTGAAGGCTCAGCATATGGTCGAGAAGGGGTATTTGGTCTATTTGGCATATGTTTGTGATTCTAGTGCTGAGGGCCATCTATCGATTCTGTGCCCGTTGTTCATGAGTTCCCTAAGGTATTCCCTTCAGACCTGCCGGGTATGCCGTCCGACACGGATATTAACCTTTGCATTGATTTGGCTCCGGGCACTCAGCCATTTCTATCCCGCCATATCGTATGGCCCCGCCTGAGTTGAAAGAGTTGAAGGAGCAATTGCAAGACTTGCTTGAGAATGGTTTTGTTAGGCCCAGTGTTTCGCCTTGGGGTGCGCTGGTGTTGTTTGTTAAGAAGAAGGATGGGTCGATGAGTGTGTATTGATTACCGGTAGTTGAACAAGGTTACAATCAAGAATAAGTATCCATTGCCGAGGATTGATGATTTGTTTGATCAGGTTCAAGGTTCTAAGGTATTTTCAAAGATCGATTTGAGATCTGGCTACCATCAGTTGAGGATTAAGGCATCCGATATCCCTAAGACAGCTTTCCACACTCGGTACGGGCATTATAATTTCTTGGCCATGTCATTTGGGTTGATGATCGCTGCCGACTTGACACTATACTATGGTAGGACGAGCGGGTCGCAATAGCTTTTACCCGAATGGAGGTCGAATTTCCACAGGGAGCTAGTAGTGGAGTTGTATTTTCTGTCTAGCTTAGAGTTGCGGTTGTGCTTCTAATGTCACTTCAAACATCTTGTGAGTTTTTGTATTTATAACTACTATTATAAAACTACGGATTAAAGCTAGATTATTCTAGGATAATATTGCTAATTTGTAATTAATAGGAAGAAGAGCACTAGGGTTGTAGCGTCACCTAGGTGGCTAACGGACGGGTAGATGTTGCTAAGGATAGATTGATATATTTGGGGAATTATTCTATAACCGTTGCACAATTGCACCCACTCTCACACCTCTCGGTAGAGAGAGGGATTTTGCCCAATTGACTCTCTCGAGACCAAATGGGTAGGACAATGAGACCAAGCAACTAGGGTTCAAGTACGGTGATTACTCTCTCAAGATTTAACCCGTTAATTGGGACTACCATTTCTCATGGGTCCATCTCAATTCCTTGTTGGGTCAATTTTTGGGGTCTTAAACTCTCTTTCTCAATAAGAGTTAAACCCACTAAGCTTGAATACTGTTTGCAACCACTAATTCTTGAATGA
This sequence comes from Nicotiana tabacum, assembly GCF_000715075.1. NCBI lineage: Eukaryota > Viridiplantae > Streptophyta > Magnoliopsida > Solanales > Solanaceae > Nicotiana > Nicotiana tabacum. The sequence goes on from NC_134086.1 coordinate 6,675,308, forward strand.
AAACATAAAATCAACCCAAATAGAAAACACCCAATATCAATCTAACCCTATATGGCAACACCCATCAATTACCCACACTAGGGTTGAGCCACAACCCTAGCTAGTGAGTTTAGCTACACATAAATAAAGAAGAAACTGAAGAAATTGATGAAGAGCTACACATATTAATTAATTACTAAGAAGAAACTAAAATAATCTATTGTTAATGAAAAGCAATATATGCCAAAAATGGCTACAACACCAAGCGCAGCTGTTCTTTCGTTCTCAGATTTGACCGTTTTTCAAAGAATAGTAAAATGTTCTATTTATACTAAGCTAGAAACGCTGGACAAAAATACCCTTGTGGGGTCAGTGCAGGCCGCACAAAACTGACCGTAGACGCACTGGTAACTGGCGCTGTCCGCGCAGACGTGACCGCGAACCGTGTGATCAAATGAGCCCTCATCTGAATCTTGTGAACGCGGACCGTACAAAGCATGAGTGCGGCCATGGAGCTTTACCGTGGACCGCATTTGTGTGACCGCGGCCACGTGACCTCAAGTGTACCCTCCTCTGAATCTTATTAGTGCGGACCGCACAAAGCAGGAGCGCGGCCGCGGAGCTTTTACCGCGGACCGTGTTTGTGTGACCACGGCCGCATGACCTCAAGCCTGAAAATGCTGTGTCTCTAAACCTCCTAGTGCGGCCGCGGTCATTGTTACGCGGTCCGCACTATGCCCCTTTTTCTTCACTTCTCTTGATCTTTGACACTTGAGCAGGTTTCACACCTTTTTGAGCTGATCTTTGACATTTCGTCACTTTGTCGATCAAACCTACAATCAAGCACAACTTGTGAGCATTTTAGGAATATTTGTGTATCAATTTATACTCAAAGCATTGGCAAATATGGGTATAAACACGTTAAAATTCTAACGTATCAACTCCCCCAAACTTAAACCTTTGTTTGTCCTCAAGCAAACAAAATAAGACTCACCCCTTAAAGGAACATCCAAGTAATTCCAGCTATCCTAAAATAGCCTCAACAAGCATCAATTGGGACTAACAATTGCCCTCAATACGAATGCATTATTAACACGGTTAGAACTTTGAAAACTATGGATCAAGTGTGACATAAGAGCATCAAGAGTTGACACATTTCATCAAATAGCTTTTCTCACTTACTTTGGTCATTGTGGAACCCAAACTCCCACATCATCAACTCTCCCTAAGCGAACCTCACCTTTTAAGTATTGACACACAAACCGAGGTTAATGGAATTTCACTTATCTCTCTCAAGAATAAGGTCACAAGTTCGGCTCTAAGTACCATACGCTTGCCCCTTATGTAAGCTCAAGATCAAGATCAAATAGGGCTTTTGTGGAGTCATTGTGAAGGCTTTTGGGTAAGGATAGGACATATTTTTATTCAAGTGGGTTCAATCTTCCCTTAAGAACTTCTTTTGATTCATTTTGGCACAACTCTCTTGACTCTATTGAGTATTTCACTTCTTTACAAGGGGTTAGAGAAACACATTGTCACTCTTTCTTATGTAATTCAAAATATTTCTCCTTTTTCTACTTTTTCCATACCTTTTTCACTTTTGTTTTCCTTGAATCTCTTTTTATTCTTGTTCACATTGGACTTTCTTGCTTTTTCATTGCCTTTCTTTTCTTTTGCTTTTGTACCTTTTTTTTTACCACTTTGCTTCCTTTCCTGTCTCCCCCCAAACTTAGACATTTGTCATTACTCAAGGGAGGATTTGGGTGCCAAGAGAGGGTAATCATTTAGAACGGGTATAGGCTTGTAGCATTGGTTCTAGAAAGAAAAAGGTTTAAGGCTTAAAAGGGTTAACTAGGGACTATCTCATTGGTAGGCTATGGAATTGTTCAACTTAATATTTGGATCAAGGAGAGCCTATAATCACTTCTCAAGTCAAATTTCACCTAGGATTTCTCCTCAACAAACATTCAAGGAAAGTTCTAGACCATTGGCTCGGGACTTGGACTCACATTTAGATTCCTCACCACACACTCTAGGGGATTTCTAAAGACATCGAGTCGAGGGCCCACAACAACCTTAGTTACGATTCGAGCACACAATGGTCCGAAAAGACCAGATGATGATTATTTGGTCAACGCAAGAGTCTCAAAGCCATGACTTTCACCATCCTGAACACAACATTATGTCTTTGACCATGGGATCAAAGGCAAATGTGCTAGGCCCAAGTGAAGCTTTGCTTGAGGTGTCTTTAACTACATTATCAAAACAAAAGCAAAATCAAAGAAACAGACTCAAATCCTTAAGAAGGTTGTCACGCCATCTATCATTGGGAAGAGCCACCCGGTTCGCATAATACTCCACCCTTGGAAAGAACCGTGGCAATAAGAAAACCAAGGGCTAATTAAAAATGCCAAAATCAAAACAAGAGGCTATGAGCCTAACTATAAAGCTAAAAATGAAAATTTTGCGAAAATAGAAAATAGAATGAATATGTACAATAGGGGAGTAGAATATACAATGGGGGACGAATATATACAGAAATGTAAAGTTATATACAGCCTAAAGTGATAAGGTAACAAAATCAATAAAAGTAAACTAAGAATCTATATATACAGTCATCCAAATAAAAGTAGGGCGCACCCCCACGAATAAAAGTTGGCATTGTCCTCAATGCCAACTATCAAAATAAATATCAAAGCACAAGAAAGGATATAGGAGCTCCCTAAGCCTGGTCCGTCTGCATGGGATCACCAGTGGTCCCCAAGTCCTCTGTATGTACGGGAACCTCAGAATGGTTCCCGATCTCCTGCTGCTCAGCTGCTGGGACTGGGGCCTGCTCCAGAACCGGCTGGCTGATAGGTGCATCACTATAGGGGGTCTCCTATGGGTCTTCTAGCTCAATAACTGCACCAACTGAACTAGTGAGCTTCCTCTTCTTTCTTGGGGGCCTGGATGTCTGCTCCTGCTCCTTCTGTGGCACCGGTGCTACTGCTGGGGCTGGATCCCTGAATAATAAGTCTAAAGGCATCTGGTCTGCCAATAGCTTGTCCACATTAGTCTGTAGCACTCTCACCGACTCCTTGGATGCCCTTGACTTCCTCATCTTCTTGTGCTCTTTGGCAAGATCCCTCAGAGCCTTTCCATGTGAATCCACTGCCTTAGTCAAGGCGTCCTGGGTCCTCAGAATCTTCTCCTGATTTTCCATGAGCTTCTTAAGTGTATCTTTAATGGACTGGGGAATCTGAGTAGTGGAAGGTACTGATTGGGCCTCAACTGCAGTAGACAATGTAGACAACTTGGATGTCGCAGCTGACATCCAGTTGTTCAAACTGGCTAGAGTCCGGCTCAACTACTAGGCCGTGAAAGGGTGAGCCCGGTAAGAAGGGACCCCCGTGTTAGCTGAAGTACTAGGGCCAGCAGAAGAGGAAGGTCGTGGAGGCAACTCATCATCAGTAGTGACAACAGGCATGGTGGAAGGCTCTGTGGGTAGCTCAACAGAAGATACAACCGCAACTGGCTCCTCAGACTGGCTAGCTGGGATAGAGGCAGGCGGTTTGTAACTTTTGTCTTTGGGGGTTGTCTGGACCCTTCAAACTGTACCAAGAGAACGGGGCCACAGGTTTGACCTTGAGGTCAAACGGTCTCTTCTCTACTTCTAAGTCCCGAAAATACATAGTGAGGGTGCTGGGGAAAAGGTAGTTCCGATCATGCTCGACCCCTACTGCAGAAATGGTACGGGACATCACATTGCCCATATTGATCGGATAACCTGCCATAATAGAAGCAACAAGCACCGCCCGAGCAAGTGAAATATTTTAATCATGAGTAGTCGAGTCGAGCCGACTGCATACAAAGGTCAACCACCCTCTAGCCTCGAAGTTGAAAGTTCTCTGAAGTTTTTTATCCCCTGCTTGTAACCATTCTGGAACCATACCCGGGATTGCCAGGTATGAAGCTAACCACGGACGAACCTCTTCGCCCATTGCTAACTTCTCATTGTAAAGGGACTCATCTTCATCATTGAACCCCAAATACTCATTCAGTGCCTTCCCGGTGAAAACCACATTTTCGTTTCTCACTTTCGTCACTTTAGTGCCTTTCAAGATATGAGCCACATTGTTGTAAAACTCCTTGACCATATGTTCATTCGCCTTCAAACAATTGTCTTTAAAGAACTCCCACCCCACTCGAGCCTGAAACTGTCTATTCACATTGGGGTTTAGGGGAAGAAGGTCTTTGTCAAAAAAGCTCCGCTCAAGAATCAACTTCCGTGACGGCCACCATTCCCTAAATTTGTGGAACGCCACCTGGCTGACAAATCGATCCTCCCAAGCATCAGGTTTTCTAGTTCTCTCAACACCCCCAACCTGGGGCACACCACTGTCTGGTACCTCATTATCACTGTGAGTCCCACATTCTGCACTCTCCCCAGATACTGAAGTTGTTGGGGAGGTGGAGTATTCACCGCTGCCGGCTACTGAGCCATTAGACGACTTAGAAGGTATACGTTGTGGGGCTTGGGCAGTATGTGAAGTTGGGACTGCAATAGCTGGCCCTGAATCAGAAGAGAGGTCTTGAGAGGGTGCATACTCACTCCCTGATTGGTCATCTATAACAATTTGTCTCCTTGTTTTCAGTTTAGGTCGGGAAGTGAGTTGAACTTGTTTCCTTTTTCCTCCCCGGGAGGAGTCACCTCAGTCGGGCTGTTTAGCACCTTTTCCTCGCTGCTTTACCATTGTCTGCACGCAAACACATCTAACATTGTTAGTTGAAGCACAGGCAGTGAAATAAGTGATTGAATTGAAATTTCAGACAGTAAACTGAAAGTTGCAGACACTACTGCAGAACCAGGCAGCACTGCCCGCACTATTAGGAGTGCGGCCGCGTTGGAGGCACTGCGGACCGCGCTCAGGCGACCGTGGGCCGCTTTGACCAAAAACTCAGAAGGTAGTCTTCTCTGAATCTCACACCGCGGTCCGCACTAAATGTGTTCGCGGCCGCGGTGTTACAATGCAGAGTGCACAAAAGTTACCGCGGTTGCGCTGGACACAAGAGGATCCGCAGTCATACGAACATCGCGGACCGCATGGAAGTGCACCGCGGACTGCGTTAGGGCAGCGCAAGCCGTGCTAAGGCAACTGCGGGCCGCATTGGGTAGGCTCAGGGACTAAGCTAGGGTTGCATGCTTTGTTCTATTTTTGCTCAAAGTTTTACCCCTACTTGTCCCTACGCAGATACCCAATCCTTAGTTATGTTAAACTAACATGGAAGCTACCCTAGACTAACAATTCAAAGAAACTTTTGAAGAAAAAGAAATTATAGACTACTAGCAAGCAATTAGAACAAAACTAAGAGAGTAATTAATCACAAATGCATGAAATGGTACCAGGATTGTGAAGAATAAAAGCAATCTATCCACATAAGCAAGAATCTCGGTCTTGGACGGGGAATGAACAGTAGTATTATGGGTCTGGGCTAACAATTTGCAAAAAGTGTAAAATGAGACCCCTGGTCTCTATTTATAGAATCCCAGTAGGCCCCATACTTACCTACCAGTGCGACCGCACAAACGTGATATCGGACCGCGCTGGGTTTAGTCATGTGACCCATCAGCATGAAATCTACACGGACCGCGCAGCCGTGGACCACGACCTCGTTAGCCCACCGCATACCGCATTAACTTGATCGCGGTCGCGGTGAAGAAACTTCAGAGAGTCCCCCTTTTCCTCATGCCATTGACTCTGAAGACTTCACCATTTTTGTTTTTTAGATCAAGAGCACCAAACAGGGTTACAAACACAACTTCAAATGGCCCACTCCACTTTGACTTGAGCTTACCCAGAAACAGACGTAACCAGGAATTGAACAAGAGAACCAAATCTCCAACTTTGAACTCATTGCCCCGAGTATATTTGTCATGAAGGTACTTCATTTTGTCCTTGTACAAGGATGAGCTGGAGTATGCATGGAATCTAAACTCATCGAGCTCATTAAGTTGTTCAACCCTCAGATTTGCAGCAACATCCCATTCTAAGTTCAACTTCCTCAAGGCCAATATATCCTTGTGCTCTAATTCTACAGGAAGATGGCAAGCTTTCCCAAACAGCAACCGGTACGGAGACATACCAATCGGAGTCTTGTAAGCTATCTGATAGGACCAAAGAGCATCATCCAATTTTTTCGACCAATCAGTCCTATTTGCATTGACCTTTTTAGACAAGATACTCTTAATTTTTCGGTTGGAGACTTTCACTTGACCGCTAACTTGAGGATGATAGGGGGTGGTTACTTTGTGATTAACTCCATATTTGGCTAACAATGAATCAAAAGCTTTGTTGCAAAAGTGAGATCCCCCATCACTAATGAATAGCACGGGGAGTGCCAAACCTTGTGAAGATACTCTTTTTCAAAAATGCCACAACACTCTGGGCTTCATTGTTGGGCAGAGCCACGGCTTCAACCCACTTAGAGACATAATCTACCGCCACCAGGATGTAAGTGTTTCCATAAGAGCTCACGAAAGGCCCCATGAAGTCGATGCCCCAAACATCAAAAATATCTACCTCGAGAATTGTATTGAGGGGAATTTCATCCCTTTTTGAAATTCCACCGGCTCGTTGGAACTCATCATATCTCTTGACCACTTCACCAGCATCTTTAAACAAGGTAGGCCAATAAAATCCGCAACTAAGCACTTTAGAAGCCGTCCTCGCCCCGCACCATAGGGTGAGAAATGGCAAGCTTACAAAATATCCAATTGATCCTCCTCCGGGACACATCGTCGAATCACACCATCGGTGCAAATCTTAAACAAATAAGGCTCGTCCCAATAATAATCCAAACTATCCCGCTTGAGCTTCTTCCTTTGGTTAGAAGAGAGCTCACACGGTATGATTCCGGTAACAAGATAATTTGCTACATCGGCGAACCACGACATTCCACTCATTGACACCGCAAGGAGTTGCTCACCGGGAAATGTATCATTGATATCAAGGTCGTCACAAGGCCTCCCCTCCTCCTCCAAACGGGACAAGTGGTTCGCCACTTGATTCTCACTACCCTTCCGGTCAACAATTTCTAAATCAAACTCTTGAAGAAGAAGGACCCATCTCATCAATCTTGCCTTTGAATCTTTCTTGGTCATCAAATACCTAAGGGCGGCATGATCGGTGTGCACAATAACTTTGGCCCCCAAAGGTAAGGAAGGAACTTTTCCATAGCAAAAACAATAGCCAACAACTCCTTTTCGGTGACTGTGTAGTTTTTTTGTGCCTCATTCATGGTCTTGCTTGAGTAGTACACCAGATGGAGCATCTTGTCGATCCTTTGGCCTAAAACCGCCCCTACCGCAACGTCACTCGTGTCGCGCATGAGCTCGAATGGCAAAATCCAATTTGGTGCGGTGATGATGGGGGTAGTTGTAAACTTTTGTTTAAGGATATTAAAAGCCTCCATGCATTTCTCATCAAAAATAAACTTGGCATCTTTCTCTAGCAACTTGCACAGCGGGTTAACTACCTTAGAAAAATCTTTGATGAACCTCCGGTAGAATTTTGCGTGCCCAAGAAAACTCCTCACCCCTTTGAGAGAAGTAGGGGGAGAAAGCCTTGAAATAACCTCGATCTTGGCCTTATCCACTTCAATTCCTCGCTTCGATATCTTGTGACCCAACACTATACCTTCTTCTACCAAAAAATGGCACTTTTCCCAATTTAGAACAAGGTTGGTATCTTCACACCGAGCCAACACTCTATCTAAATTTACCAAGCACTCCTCAAAAGAATCCGCAACCACGCTAAAATCATCCATGAAGACCTCCAATATATCTTCCACCATGTCGGTGAAAATAGCCATCATGCAACGTTGGAAGGTCGTCAGAGCATTACATAATCCAAATGGCATTCTAGAGAAAGCGAATGTGCCATATGGACATGTGAATGTCGTCTTCTCTTGGTCTTCTGGGGCAATGAGGATTTGATTGTACCCTGAGTAACCATCCAAAAAACAATAGAAAGCCCGGCCCGCAAGACGATCAAGCATTTGGTCAAGGAATGGCAATGGAAAATGATCTTTTCTAGTCACCTTGTTCAGCTTCCGGTAATCCATACAAACTCTCCAACCCGTCATTGTCCGAGTCGGAATAAGCTCATTGTTGTCGTTTGTCACCACATTCATTCCACCCTTTTTCGGTACACATTGCACCGGAGAAGTCCTTGAACTGTTAGAAATGGGATAAACCACACCTGCGTCAAGCCACTTGATAGCCTCTTTCTTTACCACTATTTGCATAAACTCATTTAGTCTCCTTTGATGCTCAAGTGAAGGCCTCACATCCTCCTCCAATATGATTTTATGCATGCAAAATGCGGGGCTTATACCCCAAATATCAGCTAGAGTCCATCTGATCGCCCTTTTTTGCTTTTGAAGAATTGCCAATGTGGCCTCAACCTGCATGTTAGTAAGGCAAGAAGAAAGAATAACACATAAAGTAGAATTTGAACCCAAGAATTCATACCTGAGGTGTGGAGGAAGTGGCTTCAACTCCAACACCGGTGGCTCCTCAATCGATGGCTTTGTTGGTGGAGTTTTGTGGTTTTCAAGATCTAAAGATAACCTTCTAGGCTCATAAGAATATGACCCCATGCCATGCAATGCATTCATGAACTCCACTCTACTAGCATCATCATTGATATCCATGTTAAGAAGCACGGCCTCAAGAGGATCTTCAACATTGATCATGGAACTTGTGTCATCCACTATCACGACTGTGACAATGTCCACAAATGAACACACCTCATTGCTATTGGGTTGTCTCATCGATTTGCAAACATGGAATACCACCTTCTCATCTATAAACCAATGCCTTCCCCGTATCTAGGAAAGGTCTTCCAAGAATAATCGGCACTTCAAAATCCACCTCACAATCTAATATGACTAAGTCCGCCGGCAATATGATTTTATCAACATCATCGATTATGCCCAAGGGTCGCTTCATCGATCGATCCGCCATTTGAAGTCTCATTGAGGTAGGTCAAGGTTGCCCAATTCCCAAAGTCTTGAAGACCGAGTACGGCATCAAATTAATACTATCCCCCAAGTCACAAAGGGCCTTTGCAAAATCTGCACTTTCGATGGTACATGGATAGTAAAAGCTCCGGGATCCTCAAGCTTTGGTGCCATTGAATGTACTATGGCACTCACTTGATGAGTCATCTTAATTGTTTCACACTCCATCGACCTCTTCTTTTTAACCAAATCTTTCATGAACTTCGCATACCCCGACATTTGCTCAGGTGCCTCAACCAAGGGGACATTGATTGTGAGGCTCTTCATCATGTCAATGAATTTTTTGAATTGATTGTCACTCTTTTGCTTTGCTAACCATTGAGGATAAGGTGGAGATGGCCTAGGCAAAGGTGCCTTGGCTCTTTGTACAACCGGCTCGGGCATGTCGATCACGTGTTCCCTAGATGGGTTCACGGCATCTTGAGTCTCTACCTCGGCCTCATCATTAATATCAATCCGCACATCATTGTTCACATTTTGATTAACCACATCATCGACACTCAAATGTATATCATCATCCCGCAATTCAACATCTTCATCCATAACTTGCTTTTGCATGGAGGCATTCACATCACCGCCTCTCCCACTTCTTGTTGTAACCGCCATCACATGATTATTATTTCCACCCTTTGGATTCACCACCGTATCACTTGGTAGCTCACCCTTGGGACGAGTGTTCAATGCTTTCCTTCTTCAGTCGACCACCCAAAGAAACCCCAACTCGCGGAGTGGGTCGAGTTTTTCCCCCGTCCGCGACCAGCAGCATGGCTGCTGTTGCTGTCGTTTCTTCGTCTTCTTTTTCGCCATGACTGCCTCGTCGAGGTCCAGTTTGAGTTCTTCAAGGTTAAAGGGAAGGTGGGTTTTCGTTGTTCGTCGAGATCCGGTATGTCGAGGATGTTTGTTCGAGTTGTCCGTTTCCGTTCGAGCTCGTCGTTGTTCATTCCCGGTTAGTTGGTTTAAGTTTCATTTCTGTCCGTATTTTGTTTGATATTCTCGAATTTGAAATCATTATATCTTTGATTCTTTTCTTGTTCGTTTTTATCATTTCTTGATTATTTCTTCAGTTTGTTTTATGTTCTTGTTTAGTTTTAATATAGAAGAGTGTTAGTTTAATCACTTGAATCCGTCATCTTTGTTGATTAATTTAGATTTAATTCGTGTTCATTTTTGTTTGAAGTTCGTTTTTAATCCAGTGATTTAATGTGAGCTTATATTTTGGTTTTTAATTTTTTTTTTGATTTAGTTTGAATCATTCATCTTTGTTGTAATGTTGTTGGATTTAATTTGAAGATCAATTGATTATTGAGTTTAGTGATTTGAATCCGTTTATTTGTTCTGTTTAAGTTTAATTTGAATTTGAGCTCAATGATTTGAATATACTTGTTTGTTATTTTTGTTGAATCTGAAAGTAGGTTTGTTGTTAAAAAATATTGTTCAGTCAAAATAATTCCAGTTGTTTCTTTGTTGTTCATCATTTAGTTTGAATTTGTTGATTGAATTTGATTAGGAATTGGTTATAGCTGTTGTATTTTGTTTATAATTGATTAGGTGAATTGGTTATACCTGATGGGGTAGAATGGTAAATTGCTGTATTTTCAGGGGTAGAAAGGTAATTTCAGTAATTTCAGAGGGGTATTTTTGGAATTAAAAATTTAAACAATTATTTATTTTGAGTGCTCTGTCCACTAAGCTAATAATATTAAAATAATATGTAGTGGGGGACTAGACATAATGGTGGGAAATAATGCATTTGTTTAATCAATAATGGGGGACAAGACATAATGGTGGGGAATAATGCATTTGTTTAATCAATCATGGGGAACAAGACATAGTAGGATTGCGGGGCTCAAGAAAAGTTGAATAAATAAATAATAATTGCATTTTTAATGTAGTAATGGTTTTGGTAAGAGAAAGTGGATGGTTTTATTATTTGATTAATTGATTAAGGGGTCTGTTATGAGAGATAAATAGAGCAGACTTGGACAGAATTAGAGAAGGAGAATGAGCTGAAAATAGAGAGAAAACAAAATTCGAAACTATTAAAAGATTTTTAGGGATTCGAACTTGATGAGAGTTTAAAAGAAAGAATTTTCTGAACATTAAGAGAGAATTAAGGGTTAAACATTAACTGGTCTTTCAATTTAAAAAAAAAGTTCACTTTGTTTTTGCCCGTTGATTATTGTTGGTGTTTCCGGATTTTTATGTGGTTTGTTTCTCGAGTTTAATTGGTTATTTGCTACTACTTCACTGGTTATTGCTGGATTTTATTCGGTTTTCAAATCTGTCACTGGGTGTTCCGTTTGTTGGTTATTGCTGGTTATTGTTGTTGTTGCTGTGTTACATACTACTTTGCTGACTTTCTTCTTCTTGTATTGGCAATACCAGGTACACAACTGTAATTTTGGCATATTGTAAGCTGAAATGTGAAACTATGAATACATATGAAGAATGGAACTTTAAAATTTTAATTTAGCTTTTTCTTTGTTTCTTTTACTAATTATATTTAGGTTATTTCATGTATTATTATTCTGTAAATTTCTGTCGCTTTGCATAACTAGGCATCTTGTAGTGATGTATTAAATAATATTTTGCTTTAACTTGATTATTAGGTAGTATATATTTAAGCATGCTCATTATTGTCAAACTGATTAATAATAGGAATAAGAGGAAAATAACATAAGTTGGTCTTTACTAAATCGGCTTGGCAAAACTGATTATGTTCACTAGTTATGAAGGTTTTAATATTGTCAACATTAAGTTAATCGAAAACATGTAGCTAAATTTAGTTAAAGCATGAATTTAAATTAATTTTGTGAATGAGGCATTATGGCATGATTTGAGTTCAAACAAGGCGAGTTAATGTTAAAGTTAATAAATTTTAGAAATATGCATTAGTAATTAAGATTGATTCTAATTTTCAGTAGTTGTAAATAATTAATTTCAACAGTTCAAGTCATCTAACAATGCGAGTTTAATCTGGTTATGGGATAATTAGTTTCTTTTAAATATATTATTTGATAATTCCATATTGTATTTATAATTACAATTTTAGTAATATTCCTTTCCGTTACCATTTGTCTTAACCTAGCATTTAATATGTTATTTTTAAGTATGTAATTAATTAGGATTTTTTTTCTCTTTTATTTTAGAGACAAATTTAATATAAATGTAGTCATTTTAGGATATCCATAAAATAAAGCAGGCCTTCGCCAAAAATAAATACAAAAATTGCGGGTCCCTCAATAATTATTTATTAAAAAACATACTTAGATTCCGGGAAGGGCCGTTTAGCAAATTTCATGGCCCTACCAAAAAATAATAACAACGCGTTAATCTTTAGGTGCGTATTTAATAAATGTTATTTTCCTATACTCGGGTTCACATTTATGTGACCCAAATCCAAATCTCAACGGAGTCGAAGTATGTTGACGACCACGGGTACATTAATTGTGACGTGGTTCAAGATATATTTTCACAATTTTTGCACGCTCTTCCCAAAAATAAAATAATAATAATAATAATAATAATAATAATAATAATAATAATAATAATAATAATAATAATAATAATAATAATAATAATAATGATGATGATGATGATGATGATGATGATGATGATGATGAGGTTCAATATGTATAAAATCAGATAATCAAGCTGAATATGACAGTTGAGCGACCGTGCTAGAATCACGGAACTCGGGAATGCCTAACACCTTCTTCCGGGTTAACAGAATTCCTTATCCGGATTTCTGGTGCGCAAATTGTTAAACAGAGTCATTCTTTTCCTCGATTCGGGATTCAATCGGTGACTTGGGACACCATAAATCTCCCAAGTGGCGACTTTGAAATAAATAAATAAATCCCGTTTCGATTGTCCTTTAATTGGAAAAACTCCCTTTACGCCCCTTAGCGGGGGTGTAGGTGAAAAAGGAGGTGTGACAGCTCTGGTGACTCTACTGGGGAAGAATAAACCCAGAATCTCTGGTTCAGGGTTCAGAATTCGAGCTTAGATGAATTGTTATATTTGGATTTATTTTATCATCTGATTTTATTACATGTTTTGTCCTAATATTCAAAAATGTTGTTTTTTACCGCTTTGATATTATCTAAACTGTATATATAAACTACTACGAAAATCCCTCTCTTCTCTCTCTTGAGGAGTGCACGCTGGTCGTGACTTCTTTCTGTTAGTGTCCTATCCCAAAATAAAACGAGGATTCAGAGGAGTTGCAAAACCGGATGATCTTTTGGTTACCGGTACGCAGTTTCCATCCCCGGCTCGAGTTGTCCGCTCGGGTAAGCCAGGTCTAGAACAAAACACCCAGGATAAATCTAGTATAACAAAACCTCATGCCGGATCCCTAGTAGGAACGCTTATTTGCATCATGTGCACTTGACTTAGGGGACTCAACACAGGGGTTGGGTCCGTCTAGGACAAGCAACCTGAAATGAAAAGACCATCCTGCTGCATCCTGTGTGTTTTATGCATTTATTTGCCGCAGACCTGCATGCTGACTGGCTTCTGAAAATACTGGAATATTGAGAAAAAAAAAGAGAAAAGAGAATAGCAGTGTAGAGAGATAATTCTAAGTTACCGGCGAACTCTGCCAAAATTTTGTGAAAATGAAAAAAAAATGTTTTTTAGTGTAATTAGTTTAAACAAGTCTTGTTTTCAGAATTAGTTTATTTTCGTTGCCCGAACTACGCCGGTTTGATTCTCACCGGATGTGAGATACGTAGGCAACCCTCATCGGGTCCAACCTCCCCTTTTGCAAAGTAGCCACAAATGTCAAAATTTTTAATCTTTCGTCGTAAATAAGTCGGGTGATTTCATTCTTGTAAAAAATAGACGAATGTCCCTAAAAAGACGTTGGAAGGCTATTTTTTCAAAAATAGCCACTTTTGGTCATTTTCAATGTTTTGTCCAGCCTTTAAATCTTCTTCGAAGTGCTGAAAGCCCGTATTGACAAGACCAGAGTTTTATTTTAATGTGTGTCCATTTTAAGTTTATTCGTTCTTTTGAGTCCAATGAGTGTTAATCACCCCAAACAAACATACAGAATGAGCCCGAGTCCAAGTTTGCCGGTGACAGTTAGGAGCAAGATCCCTTTGGAGTTGCGCTTATGGTGGGAGGATTTGGAAAAGTCAGAGCAAGATAAGATCAAACTACATCTGGGAGGTCTTACCAGTTTGTTGAACGTCAGACCCAGATGTGACATCATAAAGGCCTTGATTACATTTTGGGACCCGGCCCATAACGTATTTCACTTCTCGGATTTTGAACTCACCCCAATCTTAGAAGAGGTAGCAGGATATATGGACATTACTGAGGGGCTAAGGCACAAATATCTAATTGCACCAAGAGCCATCAATTCTCACAAGTTCATGGATCTGCTGAAGATAAGCAAGGGAGTCTCGTACTCTGAATTGGATAGGGGGTTTTCTACTTTGCAGTTCATATACCATAGGTATGGGCATATAGGAGGGTTCGACGATCCGGAAAGCGGTGTCTGTAGCAGAGGGAATCAGACAAAATGGGATGAACATAGGCGGTTCGCATTCATGGTAGCATTCTTGGGCATTGTGGTATTTCCTCGGAAAGACAGAAATATTGATTTAAAGGTGGCTGGAGTCGTCAAGGTCCTAATCACCAACAACAAAAGCACGTTGGCCCCTATGATAGTGTCCGAGATATACCGAGCTCTCACAGCCTGTAAAGCCGGGGCAGATTTTTTCGAAGGGTGCAACTTGTTATTGCAAATGTGGATGATCGAGCACTTGTGTCATCATCCTCAGTATATGAGCTGTAGATCTACAAACGAAGGTTGCATTGAAGGATATAACACGAGGGTTTCAGGGCTCAAATTGCCAGAAGGGTCTGAAGACTAGGTATCTTGCCTTCGCGCCATCACTACAGCACAAATTGGGTGGACATTGGGTTGGCTTCTTGTTGAAGAAATTGTGTACATGCCCGCCACGGGTCCTTACTTCCTCTTAATAGGATTTCGAGGCATTCAGCCTTATGCGCCTTATCGGGTGATGAGACAGTTAGGGAGGTGTCAGATGGTACACCCAGATGAAGATCTCAGCGTTTATGCAATCGAGGTTAGCACCAACGGCCAATTTCATGAAGAAGCCATTCGTTCTATATGGAATGAATGCCAATATTTAATGGTAAACACTCGAGTGCGCGACCTATCCCGAGGTGAAGTCTCACCGGCTTATATCGCCTGGTACAGGAAGAGAGATGTTGTAAGAGATGAGCCAAAACGACTAGCCAAAAAAGCCCACATTCAAGAGTTCATTGAGGCGTCGCAAGAACCGTGGGACTGGTTGGCTAAAGCGCGGGAATACCGGGCCGAAATAGGCAAGCTGCAACAACAGATTAAGGATCTGAAATTTGAGAACAAGGTGCAGGTTGCTGCCGATGAAGGAGAAAAGAACAAATTAGCCCGGGAAAGCGAGATCCTCAAAGCTCAAATCCGGAAAATGAAAATGGATGCTGACAACCAACGGAGAAGCCGGCCCGATAAAAGGCTGATAGCAGGGTTAAGGAATCAGGTCATTGAAAGCCGAAAAGACTTGGAAATATTCGAGGCTGGCATAGCAAGAATGCGGGCCAGATGGGCAAAAGGTACAGCAGCACGGAAAAAGCACCTATGGCAAGTGAGAAGAGATTATGAAGGGAGCATTGCAATATTGAGAGAAACAAATTCCACTCTCAGAGATCGGGCCTTTAAACAAGCCCGAGAGGCTAGAACGGACAGGGAGCGCTGCTATGATTTAATAGCCTTAATGGAAAAACAAATGGAGATGTTCCAAGATCAGCTCATTGACAATACTCAAGTATTGGGATTAAAGAATCAACGAATAGAATAGCTATGTATGGAAAGGGATAGAATCAGGGGTAGGATCGATGAGATTGGGCACTACATCACCACGAAGTGCCGAACATGTGACGAAATGCCCCGTGATACCCTTTTTGCCTCAGTCATGGGTTATGTTCACCGGATCATGGAGGAATTAAGAATCTTGCAAAGAGGCCTGGCACCAAAACCCGCGCAAAGGCCGAACGATGCCTCGCGGGAACCAAAATTCAAAGCCCTAATGTATCCTTAATTCAAGTCTGTTTTTGTTGTTTTCAAAAGTCTATTGTCTACCCTTTTGTTCTCTTTTCATATCAAACAATGTTAATAGTGTGGAGTCTTTATTTTGTTTGTGCTTTTTTAAATAAGTAGCTTGTAATAGCATATTTTGGTAATAAAATGCAAAATTGTGTCTTTATTTTTACTTATGGCAGAACTACGCTCTGTCTGATTCATGCGGGGACATGATACGTAGGCAATCTACATAAGATTCGACCACCACTAAAAGATAAAAAGAAAAGGCAAAGTGAATAAAGAAAGGACATAAGCCGGAATGACGCATGCAATCGAAGCAAAAACATGTTAGAAATGGTTAAACTGCCTAGGAACATTGCATTCTCCAATGTGAAATTGCAATATGTGTTAAGCTCTAACGCTAACAAGTTTGTTGTTTATTTAGAGAAAGAGATTTCAAAACAGTTAGCTCGTTAGAACGGTCTGGCAGATTACCATTACCACACAAGATCAAAAGGGCCCATTCCGGAAAATATGTCTGGTTTGGACAAAAGTGTTGAGGAGGAAAAGACGGAGATTCAAATGATAAAGGAGGAAGTAGACAGATTGAAACAAGAGATAGCTGGGATGCACCTAGCCTAGGCTAAGGGACAAATATCACCAAAACTTTCCCCTACTCCTGCCCTTTCCCCAGCTCGGACTCTGGAACACCCTTCCACTGGTCCATCAACGAGCTTCCCCATTGCCCAATACTATCAAGGGGAAACTTCCTATAATCCCCAAGCTTCACCACCCAAACAAAACCATCCTCCACCAGTTGTTCCTATTTTCGTGGCACCTCCACCTGCCACATTGCAAAAATCACCTGATGAACCAGTGTTTAGGTTCAAGACAATCAATACTATCCTTCTGAACTCACCTTCAAAGCACCCAAGCCATACACTTACACCCCTCACCTTCAGTTCCCAACAGAAACTGAGAGGCCAGCTAAGAATCCAGAGCAGGATGATGTGCTCCGTAAAGTGAAAAGCCTGGAGCAATCCTTCAGGAATATGCATGGATTGGGTAGCCAAGTTAGTGTGGCCTACAAAGATCTATGTCCCTTCCCCGATGTTCAATTTTCGGCAGGTTTTAAGATGCCAAAGTTTGACTTATATGAGGGACATGGTGATCTCATGGCACATCTACGAGGTTTCTGCAGTAAGATGAGAGGTGCAGGTGGAAAGGATGAGTTGATGATTGCTTATTTCGGTCAAAGTTGAAGCGGGTCCGCATTAGAATGGTACACGAGGCAGGATCCTAGTAGGTGGTATACCTGGGACGATCTAGCACAAGCATTTGCAGGTCATTTCCAGTATAACCTTGAGATCGTCCTCGACCGTCTCACACTATTAAAACTTGAGAAAAACCTGGAGAGAGATTCAGGGAATTCGGATTCCGTTGGAGAGAACAAGCAGCAAGAGTCGACCCACCAATGAGGGAAGGCGAAATGGTGGACTATTACAAACGTTGGAGCCAACATACTTTGGTCACCTGGTGACGTCAGTTGGTAAATATTTCAATGAAGTAGTAAAAATAGGCGGCATGGTTGAAGAGGGACTCAGGTCCAACAAGATAATGAGTTATTTAGCGATCAAGGCCACAACTCAGGCTATCCAAAGCGGCACGGGAGGTGCGCTTGGGAAAAAAAAAAGAGGAGGTCGCAACGGTCGAAGCAGGTACTTGGTCCAGATCAAGAGGTCCATCCCCTCGCTACCAACCCATACCCCATTTCCCGAACTATCCACACACTCCATACAGCCCTCCACAACCATATTACCTACCACAAGAGCCCCATTTCTCCGTCCATCACGCCCAAACTTACACCCAGCCTCCGGCTCGCCCACAATGGCATGAACCGGCTCCCCAACATATATATCCACCTCCACAAAACACATATCCTCCTCCACAAAACACATATCCACCTCCACAAAACACAGATCCACCACCAAGGGCCTACAGGAATCATTCAGGGCCAAGCTTTCACGGAAATTAGTCTTTCAGAAATGAAAGGATGCAGAAGCCGAGAACATTCACTCCGTTGGGAGAAACCTATACTACTCTGTTTCACAAGTTGAGGCAGATAGGCTTATTAAGTCCTGCTGAACCCAAATTGCCAAATCCCCTTCCCAAAAATCTGGACCACTCAGTAAGCTGTGAATACTGTTCGGGGGCTCCCGGGCATGATACTGAGAAGTGTTGGAAGTTGAAGACTGTCATACAAGATCTTATTGACACAAATAGGATCGAGGTTCAAGCACCATAGGTACCCAACATTAATGAAAACCCGTTACCGGTGCACCATGAGGCCCACATGATCGAATTAGTGCACGAATGAGGGAAACTTAAAACACCCTCACAAACGGTAATGATGATTCGTGCCAGTCCAAATGAAAATTTGATCAGTGGAAAGGCAGTGGTATAGTTGGGAAAGGTAGATGACAAGCCATTTGTGGTAGTTGGGAAAGGTTTGTCTGTTGCTGCGAAGAAGCCAGAGTCAGCCAAGGCAGTACTGTAGGGAGTATCAAGCACACCAGTGTTGGTAGTAAAGGGGGTCCACGTAGAACCAATTGTTATCAGGCAAGTCATGCAGTTGCCAGTAACAAGTGAGAAAGTTGTGCCGTGGAGCTACAGTCAAGTGACAGTGATGCATAAAGGAAATGAGGTGGTGGAAGAAGTATGTGAAACTCAGGGACTAACTCGTTCGGGAAGGTGTTTTGTTCCCGCAGAATAGAGAAGGGTCAATCCTATAACAATAAAGAAGCCAGTAATGGAGGAAGAAGCAGGGGAGTTTTTAAAGATGATGAAGGCACAAGACTACTCAATTGTAGAGCAGTTGAGGAAGACCCCGGCCCAGATTTCGTTGCTATCTTTGTTAATCCATTCAAGCGATCATTGTCAGGCCTTAATGAAGATTCTGAACGAAGCCTGTGTCCCGAACAAGCTCTAAGTGAACCATTTGGATAAAATAGCGCACAAAAACTTCGAAGAAAACTGAGTGAAATTCTCTGACAATGAGTTACCGGTAGAGGGTACTGAACACAACAGAGCACTCTACCTGACGGTAAAATGCGAAGAATCGGTGGTCACTCGAGCACTAATTGATAATGGGTCAAGTGCCAATATTTGTCTTTTGGCCACTCTGAACAAACTAAAGGTTGCTGATGATAGGATCCACAAGAACAACATTTGCGTCCGAGGTTTTGATGGGGGCGGTACTGACAAAGTGGGTGATATCGTACTGGAATTAACCTTTGGTCCAGTCGAGTTCACCATTGAATTTCAAGTGATAGATGTGGCGGTGTCATACAATCTTTTGTTGGGACGACCCTGGATCCACGCAGCTAAAGCAGTGCCTTCTACACTGCATCAAATGGTCAAATTTGAATGGGATAGACAAGAGATTGTGGTACACGGGGATGACGGCACACATGCCGTCAGTGATGCTATTGTGCCCTTCATAGAAACCGACGATGACAAGGGCCCATGGGTTTATCAGGTTTTTGATGCAGTCTCAGTAGACAAAATTCCTGAGGGTGGGGGCCTTCCACTTCCCAGAATCACAGATGCAACCTTCATGATAGCCTCAGAGATGTTGAACAGTGGGTTTGTACCAGGGAAAGGTCTGGGGATTGATCTGCAGGGAATGATCCAGCCAGTTTCCTTGCCTAAGAAATTGGATACTTTTAGGTTGGGATTCAAACCTACCGCAGTGGATGTAAAACGGGCCCGCAAGTTGAAGAAATGAGTCTGGGTCTTTCCTAAGCCAATCCCACGCCTGTCCAGATCATTTGTCAAACCAGGATGCAGAACGTTGCCAGTCCTAGAAGTTCTTGGACCCTTGATCGGGCCAGATGGAGATTTGAATTAGGGCTTTGAAAGAATATTCGCAGATGTCAATATGATAGAAGCTGGAGAGGGTTCCAGTAAGGCAGACATACAGTTTGTGGGTCCTAAGGCCAAGGTCAACAATTGGATAGCTACTCTTCTTCCTACCCGGAGGGAGTCCTGGTAGTTGGCTCTGATTTTCCTTCTTGTTTTCTAGATTATTCCAGGGTTGTAATCCAGATTCCTTTTTATTGTGTTCAATAAAGTGTGAAACCTTGTTATCCCATAATTCAATAAAACGAAAAAGTTTCTTCTTTATTTCTTATTTTATATGTTATTTTTAATTTTGTTTCCTTCATTTCTTTTTCTGAACAATTCTTTTCATACTGGTTCTAATGACATGGCATGCGCAATGGATCTTCAACCTAGTCTAAAAGATCAATCTGATTTCGAACTGATTATACAAGAGGTCGATTATGATAATGAATCAGAATACGATAAGGATGAAGCCTTCGAGGAGATAAACAGAGAGTTAAGCTAGTTTGAAGAAAAATCCAAGCCCAACTTAAATGACACAGAAGACATCAATGTAGGGGATACAGGCGATATCAGAGAAACTAAAATAAGCATCCACATTGCACCAAATATCAGGGAAGAATTGATCAAAACACTTATTGAGTTCAAAGATATTTTTGCATGGTCATATGATGACATGCCGGGGTTAAGCACAGATTTAGTAGTTCATAAATTGCCTACCGACCCGGCATGCCCTCCCGTCAAGCAGAAATTGAGGAAGTTCAAAACGGATATGAGTGTGAAGATTAAAGAGGAAGTAACCAAGCAGTTGCAGGAAAAGGTTATTCGTGTCACTCGATATCCTGATTGGTTGGCTAATGTGGTGCCGGTGACAAAAAAAGATAGGAAGATCAGGGTGTGTGTCGATTACCGCAATCTGAACAGGGCAAGCTCGAAGGACAATTTTTCTTTACCCAACATCCATATCTTGATCGACAATTGCGCCGGACAGGAGATTGGATCTTTTGTAGATTGCTATGCTGGATATCATTAGATTCTGATGGATGAAGAAGATGCGGAAAAGACGGCATTCATCACGCCATTGGGGACTTATTGCTACCGGGTAATGCCATTTGGTTTGAAAAATGTTGGGGCAACGTACATGAGAGCAATGACCACTGTGTTTCATGACATGATCCACAAAGAGATTGAGGTGTACGTGGACGATGTGATCATAAAGTCCAAGCATCAGGAAGACCACGTAGCAGACTTAAGGAAGTTTTTCCAAAGACTTCGAAGGTATGATATTAAGCTCAACCCGGCCAAATGTGCCTTTGGTGTTCCATCTGGAAAGCTATTGGGATTCATCGTCAGTCGACGAGGTATTGAACTGGACCCGTCAAAGATCAAATCTATCCAAGATTTGCCACCACCGAAAAATAAGACAGAAGTAATGAGTCTGTTGGGAAGGTTGAATTACATCAGCAGATTTATTGCACGACTCACAGCAACCTGTGACCCCATCTTTCGGTTATTGAAGAAGGATGTCGCGGTAGAATGGACGGCAGAATGTCAGGAGGCATTTGACCAGATCAAAGGATATTTATCAAATCCACTTGTATTGGTTCCACCTGAGCCAGGGAGACCGTTAATTCTTTATCTAACGGTCTTGGAGAATTCGTTTGGCTGCGTGTTGGGGCAATACGACATTACAGGAAGAAAGGAGCAAGCCATCTATTATCTCAGAAAGAAGTTTACAGTATATGAGGTTAAGTACACTCAACTCGAGAAGACATGTTGCGCCCTAACTTGGGTGGCCCAGAAATTAAAGTATTATTTGTCCTCATATACTACTTATCTCATTTCCCGCTTGGATCCGCTAAAGTATATTTTTCAGAAGCCTATGCCCACAGGGAGTTTAGCGAAATGGAAAATATTACTCACGGAGTTTGACATCGTCTATGTGACGAGGACAGCTATGAAGGCCCAAGCGCTGGCAGATCACTTGGCTGAGAATCCTGTTGATGAAGAATACGAGCCGTTGAGGACGTATTTTCCTGACGAGGAAGTAATGTATATAGATGAGTTGGAATTACCTGAGGAACCAGGTTGGAAGCTTTTCTTTGATGGAGCTGCAAATGCGAAGGGTGTTGGAATAGGAGCGGTACTTATTTCTGAAACAGGACGTCATTATCCTGTTACAGCTCAGCTGCGTTTCTATTGTACCAACAACATGGCTGAGTATGAGGCATGCATTTTGGGTCTGCGACTAGCTGCAGACATGGATGTCCAGGACGTTTTGGTCTTGGGAGACTCGGACCTCCTGGTACATCAGATCCAGGGTGAATGGGAAACACGGGATTTGAAGCTCATACCATATCGACAATGTTTGCATGATCTGAGCAAGCGATTTCGATTAGTGGAGTTCAGACACATCCCAAGAGTTCACAATGAGGTTGCTGATGCATTGGCCACTTTAGCATCAATGTTGCACCACCCAGACAAAATTCATGTTGACCCGTTGCACATCCAGGTTCGTGATCAGCATGCCTATTGCAACATGATAGAAGAAGAAGTGGATGGCAAGCCATGGTTTTATGACGTCTAGGAGTACCTCAGTATGGGGATATACCCGGAGCTGGCCATCGGAGATCAAAAAAGAGCCATCCGGCGATTGTCAAGTGGTTTCTTACTCAGTGGAGGAGTGTTGTACAAAAGAACCCTGAATTTGGGATTGCTGGGATGTATAGACGCCAGTCAAGCCACGGCAGTTATGATAGAGGTACATGCTGGAGTTTGTGGGCCACATATGAGCGGATATGTATTGGCGAAGAAGATTCTTCGAGCAGGGTATTATTGGCTCACTATGGAGCGTGATTGTATCAATTTCGTGCGGAAATGCCATCAATGTCAGATACACGGAGATTTGATTCATTCTCCGCAGAATTGCATACAATGTCAGCGTCATGGCCATTTGTTGCATGGGGCATAGATGTCATTGGACCTATTGAGCTGGCAGCTACTAACAGTCATAGGTTCATTCTGGTGGCCATCGACTATTTTACTAAGTGGGTTGAAGCTAAAATTTTCAAATCAGTAACCAAGAAGGCAGTGGTAGATTTTGTTCACTCCCATATCATCTGTAGATTTGGGGTCCCAAAAGTGATCATCACGGATAATGGTGTTAATCTTAACAGCAATTTGATGAAAGAAGTATGTCAACAGTTTAAGATTACACACTATAATTCCACACCATATCGTCCCAAGGCGAATGGAGCAGTTGAAGCAGCCAACAAGAACATCAAGAAGATACTAAGGAAGATGGTAGAAAGATCCAGACAATGGCATGAAAAATTACCATTTGTGTTGTTGGGTTATCGCACTACCGTCTGGACTTTAGTAGGTGCAACCCCTTATTTGTTGGTATATGGAACTGAAGCAGTAATACCGGTGGAAGTTGAAATTCCATCCCTTCGGATTGTAGCTGAGGCTGAGATTGATGATGACGAGTGGATCAAAACCTGGTTGGAGCAGTTGAACCTAATTAATGAAAAGAGATTGGCAGTTGAGTGTCATGGCCAGTTATATCAAAAGAGAATGGCGAGAGCCTACAACAAGAAAGTGCGCCCCAGAAAATTTGAGGTAGGGCAGGAGGTGTTGAAACGAATCCTACCACATCAGGCCGAAGCAAAAGGCAAGTTCGCCCCGAATTGGCAAGGACCGTTCATTATAACCAGAGTATTGTCCAATGGTGCTTTATGTTTAACAGATATCGACGGGAAATGGGTCGACATGGCTATCAATTCTAACGTAGTTAAGAGATATTATATATGATTTCTTTTGATTGTAGTTGTTGTTTGTTTGTGGTTGGCATTTATCGGAGAATGAAATGACGGAGGCAATTCTTTCTTATATCCAAACACTTTATCCTTTGCTTCCCCTTTTTGAGCCTTATTTATTTTTTTCATTTCCCTCTTTTGGAATCAGTAATTAAAATGAAAAAAAAGGAGAAAAATAATGATAATAAAGACAAAAAAAAGTCACAAGAAAAACAAAGGAATTGGGAACTACGTTTGACCTGATTCCTCAAAGAAGGATACGTAGGCGCCTCATGGCTCGGTCATAGTGTAACAAAAAATAAGAACCCCAAACAAGAAAAACTGGGGCAGAAGTTGTGTTTATAATTTTGAGAAAGAAAGTTGATTCCAAGAGTTGTAATGTTTTACCCGTCAAAATTATTTTGAGCCTTTTGATACCCCTTTTCCTTTTATCCAGACACGAAAAACCATATTGATGTCCAAAAAAGACCCCCCGATCAGTATTCGAGAAGTGCCAAATCAGGCAGATGAAAGTTGGGGATAACACCCCGATCCCCAGCAGATAAGAGGATCATAAACTGGAAATGAATTGATAACCGAAAAGAATCCCCAACAAAGAGCGTCATATCGACAACACCCAATCCCCAGCTGAAAAATAAAATAAAATGAGAGAGTCTTATTGGTGAAAATCTTTACAGGCACCATGAGGCGATGGGAGTTAAGAGTAATGAGAGAGTCTTATTAGTGAAAACCTCTCGAAGGGCACTATGAGGCGACAAAGCAAGATTGGCGGGAAGGATCAGTAGTTGGCAAAGAGTTGAGTGTTTTATTTATCCCCAGCAAGATGTAGCTATCCGAAAGATTGATTGATATGAATAGACTGGGTTGATTAATCCGGAATGCATGACATGATCGTTGGGATCGGTTATATCATTCAGATAAGTTCTTTTCTTTCTTTTTCCCCAGCATTTGTTCAGAAAGACTTTTTCTTTTTCTATTTTTTGAAATCATCACTTTTTCATTTCTTGGTTTAAAGACTTTACCTCCCCAGCAGTTTGTTTTTGAAAAGGATTTTCAGAGCTTACTACCAGTGGTCAAAATGGTGCAAAGCAAAATGCGAATAGGACAGGCCAAGGATAAGGCGACAAAGCGAAAAGAGGTTGGTCGCAAGACCAAATGATAAATGAGGCTAGATCCCAAGAGGACCAAAATTCCAGGGGAAGTTAGAGAAAAATGGAAAAGCAACAGTTGAAAGGTTATGAGAATCCCCAGCAGATTTGAGAGATACAGGAACAACTCCGAAAGGTTCTCGACCAAGCTTCACAATGATCGGACAACACAGAGAGAGGAAGGAAGAGGAAAGAAAAACCATCCCCAGCAGGTGTATCATCCCCAGCAAAGAATATCATCCCCAGCAAGTTTTATAGCAAAGCAAGGAAAAGAAAAGGGAAAAACCATCCCCAGCAGAAGTGGCACAACCACTCACCACGTTTTAAACTAACAAATTTTTCTTAGATTTAAAGCAGGGACAGGAAATATTATTGGCCATAGGAAGACAGAGTCACAAAGAAGTTTATTAAACTGGGGCAGAAAATTTTCTCTCATTACGAAAATTTTCTTGAAATCAGATAGCCATTTGGGAAAGAGAGAAGATAACACAAGTTTTGAAGAAAATAAAATCACCAGCAGTATACAAGAAGGGAGATATAAGTTTTAAAAGAAGAGCAATCTTGGAAGAAGCAAGATAACCCAAAGTTGTAAAAGCAATGACCTTTGAATCAATATCATCCCCACCATTGTTAAAAGGAGGAAGATAATTCCCCAGCAGTGTTATTCCTGGCAGGTTTCAGGGAAGTGGAAGCACTAAGCTTTAAAGGAAATAGTATTTAAAGAAGGAAAATGACATATTTGTAAGATAAAATATCGGTGTTATTCCCAGCAATTTTCAGAGGAACAAAACACCAGTTTGGAAGGAAGCAACTGATAAAGTTAGGAGCCCGCCTGGAGAATGGAGGCTGATTTATTTTCAAAGTTGCTATGGAAGTCAGGAACTCACCTGTAGAATGGAGGTTGTTAAATGTTAAGATTGGAGAAGTCAGGAGCCCACCTGGAGAATGGAGGTGTTACATTTTCAAAGTGGTTGAAGTCAGGAGCCCGCTTGGAGAATGGAGGCTGAGTTATTTTTAAGTTGTTGTTGAAGTCAGGAGCCCGCCTGGAGAATGGAGGCCGAATTATTTTAAGTTATTGTTGAAGTCAGGAGCCCGCCTGGAGAATGGAGGCTGAATTATTTTTAAGATTGAAGAAATCAGGAGCCCGCCTGGAGAATGGAGGTGTTATATTTTAAAAGTTGGAGAAGTCAGGAGCCTGCCTGGAGAATGGAGGCCGAATTATTTTAAGTTGTTGTTGAAGTCAGGAGTCCGCCTGGAGAATGGAGGCTGAATTATTTTGAAAAAGGTTGTTGAAGTCAGGAGCCCGCCTGGAGAATGGAGGCCGGATTATTTTTAAGTTATTATTGAAGTCAGCAGCCCGCCTGGAGAATAGAGGCTGATTTATTTTCAAAATTGCTGATAAAGTCAGGAGCCCGCCTGTAGAATGAAGGTTGTTATATTTTTAAGTTGAAGAAGTCAGGAGCCCGCCTGTAAAATGGAGGTTGTTTATTTTAAGTTGGAGAAGTCAGGAGCCCGCTTGTAGAACGGAGGTTGTTATATTTAAAAGAAGTCAGTAACCCGCTCGGAAAATGGAGGCTGAATTATTTTCAAGAAGCTGTTGAGGTCAGGAGCCCGCCTGCAGAACAGAAGAATACGTTTCAAGATCAAACAGAAGTCAGTAATGAGGAGGGTTACAACAAAACTCCCCAGCATAACAAGATCTAATGTAGGAAGCAGTGTCCCCAACAGACAGAGCAGAATAATAAAACTTGTGTTCAGAAAGGCAAAAGGCCAGTATCATCCCCAGCAGTTTTTGAAAGAAAAGCACCAGAGGGAACACAAGCCGACCAGAAAGCAAGGCAACTAGAGCAAGTAGAAGATAGATAAGATTTTATAATTCCTAGTTTAGTCTAACTTCTTGTTTTCTTTTGGCATGGTGTAATAAGGAGATCGAAAAGCAGTAGCAACAGCATGCAGCAACAGTAACGGCAAAATTGCAAGTTCCATGGTAGTCTCAGCTACCAAAACTTCCCGAACTATATTAACCTGATTCCCTTTTAGCCAGGGATATGTAGGAAACCTTTGAAGCAAAGGTTCGGTTAAATCTTTTTCAAAAAAATGATTCACACGGAGTACTCGGATGGGCAAAAATCGCTCACTTTATCTTTGCACGAAAAACTCTTCGTGTTTTCGGACAAAGAGTGGCAGCTGTAAGCACGTGATTTTTCCCTATATGAGAATTACTCCCAAAAATACCAAAAAAAATATAATAAAATAAATAAAACAATTTTTTGTTTGTTTGCAACTGTTGTGAATTTTGTGTCATTTTTCTTGTATTGTTTGCATTTGTCTGTGCATGTTTATTTGCTAAATTAATAAAAAAAAATATGTTGCGTTTGCGTTTAGGATTTAAGTTTACAATTATGAGTAATTAAGTTTGTTTTACAAGAATGAAAATTACAAAAATAGGCATCTTTTGCATTTTTAGCATTTAATGTCCAAATTGTGTGATTTTATTTTTATTGATGTTCAATTTTGTGTGATAATTATTATTACGAGTTAATTAGTATTTTAAGATAATTTTGGTTTTTATAATTTAATTTTAGCATTTTAGTTTTATTAATAAGTAAAAGAAAAGAGAACAAAAAATAAAAGAAAGTCGGAATTGGGCCTCCTCTTCAATTCTAAATTTAGGCCCAAAACACCTCTACCCAACCCAAAACCTCACCGGGTCGACCCGACCCAGTCCGCCCCATAACCCAAACACACCCTTTCTTCCATATCTTATTTACATTTTTCTAAAAAAAAAATTTAAAACCCAAACCTAAGAAAAACCCTAAACCACCCGTACCCCCCCCCCCCCCTCTCTTCTTATTCTTCTCCAAACCACCCTCCCTTCACCTTCTCCAGCCAAGCTCAAGCTCGAGCTCAACCATGGCTGCCCTTCCCCCCCCTCTTCTCCTTCAACACTCACACACACGCACGAGCAGCCCCACGACCATCCTTCACCTTCTTCGTCTTCGACAACTCTAGTCGAGCTCGAGCCCGTCAATGGCTACCCGCTGCTTCTGCTCCTTCACGTCCAAACAACTCTCTTCTTCTTCTTCTTCAACACCCAAGCTCCCATGGCTGCTTCTGCTCCTTCACGCCCAACCATGGCTGCCCGCTGCTTCTGCTCCTTCATGCCCAACCATGGCTGCCCGCTGCTTCTGCTCCCTCACGCCCAACGACCACCCAAGCCGCCAGCTTCGTCTTCTTCTCCGTCGTGAACCAGCGGCAACAACGAACAACAGCCGTGAAAACAACTCCAAACACCAGCTCCACTGTCACGTCTTCAACACCCCAACTCGCCGGAAAAACCTTACGTCCAGCTATGAGCGACCACCATCGCTTCCGCTACGTCCAGCCATGAACTCGATCATCACTGCGTCAAAAGAAACGAAAATGGGTTGAAAACAGTGATGTTCGTCAAGGTTAAAGGGAAGGTGGGTTTTCGTTGTTTGTCGAGATCCGGTATGTCGAGGATGTTTGTTCGAGTTGTCCGTTTCCGTTCGAGCTCATCGTTGTTCATTTCCGGTTAGTTGGTTTAGGTTTAATTTCTGTCCGTATTTTGTTTGATATTCTCGGATTTGAAATCAGTATATCTTTGATTCTTTTCTTGTTCGTTGTTATCATTTCTTGATTATTTCTTCAGTTTGTTTTATGTTCTTGTTTAGTTTTAATATAGAAGAGTATTAGTTTAATCGCTTGAATCGGTCATCTTTGTTGTTTAATTTAGATTTAATTCATGTTCATTTTTGTTTGAAGTTCGTTTTTAATCCAGTGATTTAATGTGAGCTTATGTTTTGGTTTTTATTTTATTTTTTTGATTTAGTTTGAATCATTCATCTTTGTTGTAATGTTGTTGGATTTAATTTGATGATCAATTGATTATTGAGTTTAGTGATTTGAATCTGTTTATTTGTTCTGTTTAAGTTTAATTTGAATTTGAGCTCAATGATTTCAATATACTTGTTTGTTATTTTTGTTGAATCTAAAAGTAGGTTTGTTGTTAAAAAATATTGTTCAGTCAAAATAATTCCAGTTGTTTCTTTGTTGTTCATCATTTAGTTTGAATTTGTTGATTGAATTTGATTAGGAATTGGTTTTAGCTGCTGTATTTTGGTTAGAATTGATTAGGAATTGGTTATACCTGATGGGATAGAATGGTAAATTGCTGTATTTTCAGGGGTAGAATGGTAATTTCAATAATTTCAGAGGGTTATTTTTGGAATTAAAAATCTGAACAATTATTTATTTTGAGTGCTCTGTGCACTAAGCTAATAATATTAAAATAATGTATAAAATAATATGTAGTGGGGGACAAGACATAATGGTGGGGAATAATACATTTGTTTAATCAATAATGGGGGACAAGACATAATGGTGGGGAATAATGCATTTGTTTAATCAATCATGGGGAACAAGACATAGTAGGATTGCGGGGCTCAAGAAGAGTTGAATAAATAAATAATAATTGTATTTTTTATGTAGTAGCGGATTTGGTAAGAGAAAGTGGATGGTTTTATTATTTGATTAATTGATTAAGGGGTCTGTTATGAGAGATAAATAGAGCAGACTTGGACAGAATTAGAGAAGGAGAATGAGCTGAAAATAGAGAGAAAACAAAATTCGAAAATATTAAAAGATTTTTAGGGATTCGAATTTGAAGATAGTTTAAAAGAAAGAATTTTCTGAACATTAAGAGAGAATTAAGGGTTAAACATTAACTGGTCATTACTTAAGCATATATTTAAGATTATTAGGTAGTATATATTTAAGCATGCTCATTACTGTCAAACTGTTTAATAATTGGAATAAGAGGAAAATAACATAAGTCGGTCTTTACTAAATCGGCTTGGCAAAACTGATTAAGATCACTAGTTATGAAGGTTTTAATATTGTCAACATTAAGTTAATCGAAAACATGTAGCTAAATTTAGTTAAAGCATGAATTTAAATTAATTTCGCGAATTAGGCATTATGGCATAATTTGAGTTCAAACAAGGCGAGTTAATGTTAAAGTTAATAAATTTTAGAAATATGCATTAATAATTAAGATTGATTCTAATTTTCAGTAGTTGTAAATAATTAATTTCAACAGTTCAAGTCATCTAACAATGCGAGTTTAATCTGGTTATAGGATAATTAGTTTCTTTTTAATATATTATTTGACAATTCCATATTGTATTTATAATTACAATTTTAGTAATATTCCTTTCCGTTAACATTTGTCTTAACCTAGCATTTAATATGTTATTTTTAAGTATGTAATTAATTAGGATTCTTTTTCTCTTTTATTTTAGAGACGAATTTAATAGAAATGTAGTCATTTTAGGATATCCATAAAATAAAGGAGGCCTTCGCCAAAAATAAATACAAAAATTGCGGGACCGTCAATAATTATTTATTAAAAAAATACTTAGATTCCGGGACGGGCCGTTTAGCAAATTTCACGGCCCTACCAAAAAATAATAACAACGCGTTAGTCTTTAGGTGCGTATTTAATAAAGCTTATTTTCCTATACTCAGGTGCACATTTATGTGACCCAAATCCAAATCTCAATAGAGTCGAAGTATGTCGACGACCACGGGTACATTGATTGTGACGTGGTTCAAGATATATTTTCACAAAGTTGCAATTCTCGATAAAAAAAATAATAAATAAAATAATAATAATAATATTAATGATAAAAGCGGTTAAAAGTTAAAATTCGCACATATACTCATAATTGTATAAAATCAGATAATCAAGCCGAATATGACAGTTGAGCGACCGTGCTAAAACCACGGAACTCGGGAATGCCTAACACCTTCTCCCGGGTTAACAGAATTCCTTATCCGGATTTCTGGTGCGCAGACTGTTAAATAGAGTCATTCTTTTCCTCGATTCGCGATTCAACCGGTGACTTTGGACATCATAAATCTCCCAAGTGGCAACTCTGAAATAAATAAATAAATCCCGTTTCGATTGTCCTTTAATTGGAAAAACATCCTTTACGCCCCTTAGCGTGGGTGTAGGTAAAAAAGGAGGTGTGACAGCAGTTCAGCGAGAGTTGGGCACACGGGTTGAGTTGAGCACAATATTTCATCCTCAGACAGACGGGCAGTCCGAGCGGACTATTCAGATTTTGGAGGATATGCTCAGAGCTTGTGTCATTGACTTTGGAGGCTCATGGGATCAGTTTTTACCTTTAGCAGAGTTTGCCTAAAATAACAGCTACCAGTCGAGTATCCAGATGGCTCCTTATGGGGCTTTATATGGTAGGAGGTATTGGTCTCCGGTTGGATGGTTTGAGCCGGGAGAGGCTCAGTTGTTGGGTACAGATCTGGTTTAGGTTTCCTTGGATAAGGTCAGGATCATTCAGGATAGGCTTCGTACAGCTCAGTCCAAGCAAAAGAGTTTTGCAGACCGCAAGGTTCGAGATGTGGCTTTTATGGTCGGTGAACGGGTATTGCTCTAACTGTCACCTGTGAAGGGCGTGAAGAGATTTGGGAAGAAGGGCAAGCTTAGCCTTAGGTTCATTGGTCCATTTGAGATTCTTGATCGAGTGGGATAGGTGGCTTATAGACTTGCATTGCCACCGAGACTATCAGTCGTGCATCCAGTGTTTCATGTGTCCATACTTCGGAAGTATCACGGCGATCCATCTCACATGTTAGATTTCAGCACTGTCCAATTGGACAAGGACTTGTCTTATGAGGAGGAGCCGGTAGCTATTCTAGACCGGCAGGTTCGTCAGTTGAGATCCAAGAGTTTTCCTTCTGTTCGTGCTCAGTGGAGAGGTCAGCCTCCTGAGGCATCGACCTGGGAGTCCAAGTCCGATATGCGGAGCCGTTATCCTCATCTTTTTTCCGAATCAGGTACATCCTTCTTCTGTCCTTTCGAGGACGAACGGTTGTTTTAGAGGTGGAGAATGTGATGACCCAAAAGGTCATCACTTGTTTTTAAATTAAATTCTGTGATTCCGAGGCCTTGAAAACTTCATTTATCATCACCTGGATTTGCGTGGGCAGTCCGGGCTCATAGCCGAAAAGCTTAAATATGAAAATCTGTGGAAAATGATAAAATTTGGTTATAAAATGAGTTAATTTGAGTTAGGTCAACATTTTGGATAACCGAACCTGGACCTGTGATTTGACGGTCCTGGAGGGTCCGTAGGAAAATATGAGACTCGGGCGTATGCCCGGAATCGAATTCCGAAATCCCAAGCCCACAAAATAATTATTTTCTGAAATTGTTTAAGGAAATTTAAAATGAAATATGATTAGAACATGGTGGTATCGGGCCTGTATTTCGGTTCTGGCGCCCGGTACATGTCCTATATATGATCTAAGACATTTCTATAAAATTTAGTAAAAACGGTTGTCATTTGACGTGATTCGGACCTAAATTGCTAAAGTTGATGTTTCATGAAGTTTGAGAAAAATTCTTTGATTTTGAGGTTTAATTCATTGTTATTGAGGTTATTTTGGTGATTTGATCACACAGATAAGTTTGTATGATTTTGTTGAGTTAGTGCGTATGTTTGGTTAGGAGCCTCGAGGGCTCGGGTGTGTTTCGGAGGTCTTTCGGGAGTTTTGGACTTAAGAAAAGTTATAGAATTTCTGTTGTAGGTGCTCAGGCCTGTTATTCATCGCGATCACGTAGTAACTCTCGGGATCGTGTAAGGTAAATGGGGACAGTGGTGGAATTGTTCTTCGCAAACGCGGAGCACTAGGGGATTACTCATCGCGAATGCGACTTGTGTGACGCGAACGCGTAGTGTAAATTGGAGGTGGGCTTGGATATGGTCGTTCTTCTACGCGAACGCGTATGCTTGTCCGCGAACGCAAAGGTCAGGGGGGTCAACCCTTTGCGAATGCATGGGAGAACTCGCGATCGTATAAGTCCACTTACTGGCAGCCCTTCGTGATTGCAATAGTGTTCTCGCGAACGCGATGAACACTATCGCCCAGCACTTAAAATAGTAGCCATTTCGGGATATATTCAAAATTTCATAACTTCTTCATCTTAAATCCAGATTGGATGATTTTTGAAAGAGGATTTCATCACAAATTCATAGGTATGTAATCTTAGACTCATTTTCTTCAATTTCCATTAATACCCATTAGATTTCTAAGCTTAAATCATGTGAATAAGGACAGAAAATTAGGGATTTGGGTAGAGTTAGGGCTTTTTGATTAATTGCGATTTAGAACTCGTTTTGGGGTCGAAATCTGGAACTAATTATATATTCGGGCTCGTGGGTGAATGGATGATTAGATTTTGGTTCGAACCTCGTGTTTTGACCAAGCGCGCCTAGGGTCGATTTTTGGGTTTTGGGGAAGAATGATTGGAATGCTATAATTAGGCATTGGATTTGAATTGTTTAGCATTTATTGATGTTATAAAGTTAATTATGTATACATAAACTTGATTTGGAGCCGAATTCGAAAGGAAAGGCGGTGGTTGAGGCTTGAGTTGGCCGTGGAAGTTTGAGGTAAGTGTTCGATCTAACCTTAGCTTGAGGGATTAGGAGTTAGGTCCTATTTTCTATTTGCTTCTTGTTGAGTACGACGTATAGGCATGGTGACGAGTATCTATACGTTGGTGTCGAACATGACTGTGAGTCTTAAATTGATACTTGTTGTATTCTTAAATGATACCATGGATGCTTTAGTGGGTAAATCCTTGATATTGAGCAAAGACTTAGTTTACTGTTCGTGGAATCTACTTATGATTGAGAATGATGATAACTGGGATGAGTAGAAGTTGAGTTAAGAATGGTTATAGCTGATTTTCCCTTGCCGGGACGTATATACTTGTGTTGTTGAGTTCCCTTGCCGAGATAGTGTAGGTTATTATTGATCCCTTGCCGGGATGGTTATTATGATTATTGTTGACTGTATATTTTGAACAGGTTGCACGCCGCAACATTATATTATATGGATCGGGTTGCACGCCGCAACAATGATATATTGGATCGGGTTGCACGCCGCAACAGTTATATATGTGGATCGTGTTGCATGCCGCAACAATGTTAAATGATAAAGGATCGGGTTGTGCGCCGCAACGGTAGTATTAGTGTATTGTTGTAAATATTGTACTGTTCTTTCAGATTTCTATTTAGTTTCTTCCAGATTTGATATGTTCCCCCAGAGCATGTACCCCATCCCTTTTAAACTGCTTATTGTCTGTTTATCCTTCCGCCGAATATTATATAACTGCACAGGTTTATCTTGAGTCTGGTCCTAGTCTCGTCGCTACCTCATCGGAGTTAGGCAAGACACTTACCAGCAAATGTGGTCGGTTGTGCTGATGCTACACTCTGCACTTATGTCTTCCGCTTAATATCATATTCCGCTATTATTTAAATGTTTATCACTTGTTAATGCAAGCTATTAAAAAGATTAAAACAAAAGAGCTAAAGATTTCTAAATTTCGTGGCTTGCCTAGCTTCTACGAGTTGGTGCCATCACGACACCCGAGGGTGGAAAATCCGGGTCGTGACAATAAAATGGTGTGGTCAAAATTTATTTTCTCTACTTCTTGGAGGAACTAAAATTAATTTGACCTCCTATCATGATTATTTTCTTAAGATTTCGAATAGATTATCACAACCTGGAATTCCCACCCTCGGGAGTCGTAATGACGCCTACTCGTTGAAGCTAGGAAAGCCATGAACTTAGAATCATTAACTCTTTTTGTTTTAAAACTTCTTACCAATTACGTTTACAAGCGATAAATATTTAACTAACAACGGAATATGAGATTAAGCGGAAGACTTAAGTAAATATAAAACCAAAATATTTCGAAGATCAACATATGCCTCTACCCAGAACTGGTGTCACAACATCCACGGACTACTAAGATTACTACATACAACTGTTTGGAAGAAAGAAAATATTGTCTGTCTCGGATACAAGAGATAACAGAACATAAAAAAAGATAGAGGAGACGCCGGGCCTGCAGACGCCTACAAGGCTACCTCAATATCTCGGTGGACTGAAGGTTGGCCCCCTACTACTGCTGATCAAGCACTGCTCCTCTATCTGCACATAAGTGCAGAGTATAGCATCAGCAAAACCGACCCATGTGCTGGTAAGTGTCTGGGCTAACCCCGGCGAGGTAGTGACGAGGCTAGGACCAGACTCCAGATAAACCTGTGCAGTTATATACATATATATAACGGAGAAATAATTTGAAACAAACAATTAAAACTGTGAAGGGGAAACATGCTTTGGGGAATAACAGATAAGGCAGAATCTCAATAAAATTATAAGGAAACCAAAATTTAACTTCTAACAAGGATAAGGAGAATAAGGCAATTTCACTTTCACAATACATCTTGTTGCAGGCGTGCAACTCGATCCCATTTCTCATGTTTTGTGGTAGTCGTACCACCTGCTCCCATTTCATTAACTCTCGTGGTAGGCATACCACCCGCTCCCATTTCATCAAATCTCGTGGTAGGCGTACCGCTCGCTCCCATTTCATCATATTTTGTGGTAGGAGTACCACCCGCTCCCATTTCATCATATTTTGTAGTAGGCGTACCACCCCCTCCCATTTTATGTCCTATCTTGTGGTAGGTGTACCACCTGCTCCCATTTACAAGTCAGCACAAAATTACAAGTAATCCCAGCAAGGGAACAAAAATAATATAATAACTTTCCGGCAAGGGAGCAAAAATATCGAAACAATCATCCCTGCAAGGGAGAATCAGCTATAACCAATCCTAATTCAACCTCTACTCAGCTCAACTAATACCAATACTCAATCATAAATAAAATCCATGAGAATAAACTAAATCTTTGCTCAATATAGAGAATCATTAAAGCATCTGAAGTGTCATTTAAGAACACAACAACTATCGATTTAAGACTCACGGTCATGCTCGACACCAACGTATAGATATTTGTCACCATGCCTATATGTCATACTCAACAAGAAGAAAGTAGCAAATATGACTCAACTCCTAACCTCTCAAGATAAGGTTAGACCGAACACTTACCTCAAACTTCCACGACCAACTCAATCCTCAAATACCGACTTTCCTTTCGAACTCGGCTCCAAATCAATTGTATCTATATATAATCGACTTCATAATATCAATAAATGCTAAATAATCCAATTCCAATGCCTAATTATAGCTTTCCAATCATTCTTTCCAAAAATTCAAAAATCGACCCGGGGCCCGCTTGGTCAAAACATGAGGTTCGGACCAAAATCCGTTCACCCATTTACCCACAAGCAGTTAAATAATCCGTTTTGAGGATCCACCTGTAAAAATTAAAAAATACTAAACAATGTGTTTACTTTTGATAAAGGACATAACTTAGGGATGTAAAATTAGCCATACCTTCCAGAGGATGCAGCAGCAAAAAATTTCTCCGTTCTTCGCAATGGAGCAGGGACAATGAAATGTGTTGCCTGATATGACCACTGGTGAGAATCTCTGCA
This sequence comes from Nicotiana tabacum, assembly GCF_000715075.1. Taxonomy (NCBI): domain Eukaryota; kingdom Viridiplantae; phylum Streptophyta; class Magnoliopsida; order Solanales; family Solanaceae; genus Nicotiana; species Nicotiana tabacum. Next base: position 6,711,785 of record NC_134086.1, read on the forward strand.
CACTTTTCCTTTCAATTGCTTGATAACTTGCTGAAACTCCTTTCTTTATAGCCGATGCCCACTAACTATAAACCACCTTGGCTCACTTTGTACTTTTGTAACCAGCAATGAGCGAAGTTTTTTGTCGTAAGGAGAACTTCTGTCAGCCCCTTGTTTAGTATGACTCACGTTCTGGCCTCCCACATCAGGTATATTCTCAGGTTGATGCCTCAGGAGGCTGACCTCTCCACTAAATACTAATAGAAGGAAAACTCTTCGACCTCAACTGACGAACTTGTCGGTCTAGAATAGCCATCGGCTCCTCCTCATAAGAAAAATCCTTGTCCAACTGGACAGTGCTGAAATCTAACACGTGGGATGGATCACATTGATACTTCCGAAGCATGGACACACGAAACACTGGATGCACGACTGATAAGCTTGGCGGCAATGAAAGTCTATAAGCCACCTCTCCCACTCGATCAAGAACCTCAAATGGACCAATGAATCTAAGGCTGAGCTTTCCCTTCTTCCCAAATCTCATCACACCCTTCATAGGCGACACTCGGAGCAATACCAGCTCACCGACCATAAAAGCCACATCTCGAACCTTGCGGTCTACATAACTCTTATACCTAGACTGAGTTGTACAAAGCCTATCCTGAATAATCCTGACCTTGTCCAAGGCCTCCTGAACCAAATCCGTACCCAACAATCGAGCCTCTCCCGGCTTAAACCATCCAACTAGAGACCAACACCGCCTACCATACAGCCTCATAAGGAGCGATCTAGATACTTGACTGGTAGTTGTTGTTGTAGGCAAACTCTGTTAAAGGCAAAATTTGATCCCACGAGCCTCCAAAATTAATGACACAAGCTCGAAGGATGAAATGTTGTACTCAACTCAACCTGAGTGCCCAACTCTTGCTGAAATGCTCTCTAGAAACGTGAGGTAAACTGCGTACCTCGGTCAGAAATGATAGACAGGCACACCATGAAGATGAACAATCTCCCAAATATATATCTCTGCTAACCTCTCGGATGAATAGAAGACTGCCACAAGAATGAAATGCGCTGACTTGGTCAGCCTATCAACAATGACCCATACTACGTCGAACTTCCTCCGAGTCTGCGAGAGTCCAACAACGAAGTCCATAGTGATCCGCTCCCACTTCCACTCAGGAAGCTCATTCCTCTGATACAAACCACCAGGCCTCTGATGCTCATACTTAACTTGCTGACAATTCAAGCACCGTGCCGCATATGCAACAATATCCTTCTTCATTCTACGCCACCAATAATGTTGCCGCAAATCTTGATACATCTTCGCGGCACCTGGATGAATAGAGCACCGGGAGCTATGGGCCTCCTCTAAAATCAACTCCCGAAGCCCATCCACATTAGGCACACAAACTCGACAATGCAATCTCGAAACTCCATCATCATCTAAGGTAACTTGTTTGGCACCTCTGCGTAGCACCGTGTCTCTAAGGACACACAAATGGGGATCATCATATTGCCGATCATGGATACGCTTCAATAAAGAAGAACGAGCGACCATTCAAGCTAATACACGACTAGGTTCAGAATATCTAACCTTACGATTCAATTGGCCAAAGCCTGAACATCCAAAGAAAGCGGTCTCTCACCGACCGGAATATAAGCAAGACGGTCCATAATGGATGACTTCCTACTCAAAGCATCGGCCAGCACATTGGCCTTCCCCAGATGATATAAGATAGTGATATCATAATCCTTCAACAACTCCAACCATCTCCTCTGCCTCAAATTCAACTCCTTTTGCTTGAACAAATACTGAAGACTCTTGTGATCCATGAATAGCTCACATGCCACGCTATGCAGATAATGCCTCCAAATCTTCAATACATGAACAATAGCTGCCAACTCCAAATCATGAACCGAATAGTTCTTATCATGAATCTTCAAATACCGCGAAGCATAGGCAATGACCTTTCCATCCTGCATCAACACTACACCAAGCCCAATACGAGATGCATCACATTAAACTGTATAAGGCCCTGAACCTGTGGGCAAGACCAACATTGGTGCCATAGTCAGAGCTGTCTTGAGCTTCTGAAAACTCACCTCACACTCGTCCGACCATCTGTCTGGGCACCCTTCTGGGTCAACCTGGTCCTTGGGGCTGCGATAGATAAGAACCCCTCCACAAACTGACGATAGTAGCCAGCCACTCCCAAGAAACTCCAAATCTCTGTAGCTGATGGTCTAGGCCAGTTCTTGACTGCCTCAATCTTCTTTGGATCAACCTGAATACCCTCTGCTGATACGACATGACCCAGGAATACAACTAAACTCAACTAGAACTCGCACTTTGAAAATTTAGCATATAACTGATTATCCCTCAAAGTCTAAAGAACCACTCTTAGATGCTGCTCGTGCTCCTCCCGACTGCAAGAATATTTCAAAATATCATCATTGAAGACCATCCCGAACGAATCCAAATAAGGCCTGAACACTCGGTTCATCAAATCCATAAAAGTTGTTGGGGCATTGGTCAACCAAATGACTTAACCAAGAACTCATAATGCCCGTACCGAGTGCGGAAAGCTGTCTTAAGGACATCAGATGCCCTAATCCTCAACTGATGGTAGCCAGATCTCAAGTCAATCTTTGAAAATACCTTGGCACCCTGAAGCTGGTCAAACTAATCATCAATCCTTGGCAATGGATAATTATTCTTGATTGTAACCTTGTTCAACTGTCGGTAATTAATACACATTCTCATCGAACCATCTTTGTTCTTGACAAACAACACTGGTGCACCCCAAGGCAAAACACTAGGTCTAATGAAACCCTTCTACAGCAAGTCTTGCAACTGTTCCTTCAACTATTTCAACTCCGGCGGGGCCATACGATACGACGGAATAGAAATAGGCTGAGTGCCCGGAGCCAAATCAATACAAAAGTCAATATCTCAGTCGGGTGGCATACCCGGCAGGTCGGAAGGGAAAACCTCAGGGAACTCATGAACAACAAGCACAAAATCAATAGATGGAACCTAAGCACTGGAATCACGAATATAAGCCAAATAGGCCAAACACCCCTTCTTGACCATGCGTTGAGCCTTCACATAAGAGATCACACTGCGGGTAGAATGACCAAGAGTCCATCTCCACTCTAAACAAGGCATACCCAGTAAAGCTAAGGTCACAGTCTTGGCATGACAGTCCAAGATAGCGTAGTAAGGTAATAATCAGTCCATCCTAATATAACATCGAAGTCAACCATGTCTAGAAGCAACAAATCTACACGAGTCTCAAGATCCCCAATCACCAATATACAAGAACAATGGACTCGATCAACCACAAGAGAATCATCTACCGGTGTAGACACATAAACAGGAATACTCAATGAATCACTAGGCATGACCAGATACAATGCAAAATAAGATGACACATACGAGTACGTAGACCTTGGATCAAATAACACTGAAGCATCTCTATCACAAACCAGAACTGTGCCTGTAATAACTGCATTTGAAGCCTCATCCTCAGGCCTGGCTGGGAGAGCATAACATCAAGGCTGAGCCCCACCACCCTGAACTACATCTCTGGGACGGCCTGCAGCTGACTGGCCTCCACCTTTAGCGGCTTGAACTCCACCTCTAGAACCTCTACCTCTACCTCCACCTCTAGAACCTCTACCTCCACCTCTAGCACCTCTATCCCCACCTCTAGCTAGCTTGGCGACCTGTGGGACACCTGGTGCCTGAACCATAGCATGGGAACCCTGCTGTGGAGAACTGCTCGAAGCTCGAGGGCAATACCTAGCAATGTGCCTCGTGTCACCACAAGTAAAACAAGCCCTAGGCTGCTGGGGTTGATGACCTTGGAAACTCTAAAGCGGTGGTGCACTGATAGGTGCTAGTGGTGCATTGTAGGACTGCGGATCGGAATACTGCACCTGAGGACCACAGCTACTTGAAACCTGAGGAGCTGACTGAAAGGGCCTAGGAGAATGGCCTCTACCATATGAATCTCTACCTCCAGATGAGGTACCACTGAATCTGCCTGAATGACGGGGCATCTTATCTGACCCATGACCATCTCCCTATGATAGAACCATCTCCACTCTCCTAGCCATATTGGTCGCCTCCTGGAAAGATATCTCACTCCCAGTCTCCCTAGACATCTGAAGACGAATCAACTGAATAAGACCATCAATAAACCTCCTCACCCTCTCTCTCTCGGTAGGAAGTATGACAAGAGCATGGCGAGCTAAGTCGATGAACCTGGTCTCATACTGGGTAACTGTCATGGAACCCTGCTGGAGGAGCTCAAACTGCCTCCGATAAGCCTCTCTCTGAGTAATGGGGAGAAATTTCTCCAGAAATAGATGTGTAAACTGCTCCCAAGTCAAGACTGGCGATCCGGCTGGTCTGGCCAAATAGAAATCCCTCCACCAAGTCTTGGCAAATCCAGACAAGCGAAATGTAGCAAAATCGGCCCCATTGGTCTCAACAATCCCCATGTTCCTAAAAACCTCGTGGCAGCTATATAGATAATCCTGGGGATCCTCAGTACATGCACCGCTTAAAGTAGAAGTGAAGAGCTTGGTGAACCTATCCAGCCTCCACAAAGCGTCGGCAGACATAGCCGCTCCATCATCGGTCTGAGCTACCACACCCGGATGAACTGCTCTAACTGGCTGAACCGCTGGAGTCTGAATCTGGGGAGCTAACTGCTCCGGAGTGCGAGTAGCAAGAGTCTGAGCTCATCCTCCAGCCTGAGAGACGGCTGGTGCCACAGGAAGCAAGCCTGCCAGGGTTACACTCTCCATGAGACCCACTAATTAGACTAGAGCATCCTGAAGAACTGGGGTAGCAATAAACCCCTCTGGGACCTGAGATGGGCCCACCGGAACTGCTGGGGCCAGAACCTCTTCGTCAAAATCAACCTGAGGCTCTGCCACTAGGGCTGCTGCTCAGGGCTGAGCTCTTCCCCTACCTCGGCCTCTAGCATGGCCTTGGCCTCTCCCTCTGCCCCTCGTGAGAGCTGCTGCTGGGGGCTCAGACTGCTGAGGGTGGATGAGGAAGCGCGTGCTCTCGCCATCTACGAAAGAATAGAGTAGAAATTCAATTAGCATTGCGGAACAAAACCACACGACAAGAAAGAACAAATGTGAAGTTTTTCCTAACTCTGTAGCCTCTGGGAGATAAATACAGATGTCTCCATACCGTTCCCTCAGACTCTACTGAGCTTGTCCGTGAATTGTGAGACCCATGTAACCTAGAGCTTTGATACCAACTTGTCACGACCCGGAATTCCCACCCTCGGGAGTCGTGATGGTGCCTACTCATTGAAGCTAGGCAAGCCATGAACTCAGAATCATTAACTCTTTTGTTTTAAAATTTCTTACCAATTACGTTTACAAGCGATAAACATTTAAATAACAGCGGAATATGAGATTAAGCGGAAGACTTAAGTAAACATAAAACCAAAATATTTCGAAGATAAACATATGCCTCTACTCAGAACTGGTGTCATAACATCCACGGACTACTAAGATTACTACATACAACTATTTGGAAGAAAGAAAATATTGTCTGTCTCGGATACAAGAGATAACAGAACATAATAAAAGATAGAGGAGACGCCGTGTTTGGGGACGCCTTCAAGGCTACCTCAGTGTCTCGGTGGACTGAAGGTTGGCCCTTTACTACTGTTGATCAAACGTTGCTCCTATATCTGCACATAAGTGCAGAGTGTAGCATCAGCACAACCGACCTCATGTGCTGGTAAGTGTCTAGCCTAACCCCGGCGAGGTAGTGACGAGGCTAGGACCAGATTCCAGATAAACATGTGCAATTATATACATATATACAATGGAGAAATAATCTGAAACAAACAATTAAAACTGGGAAGGGGAAACATGTTTCGGGGAATAACAGATAAGGCAGAATCTCAATAAAATTATAAGGAAACCAAAATTTAACTTCTAACAAGGATAAGGAGAATAATGCAATTTCACTTTCAGATTACATCTTGTTGGAGGCGTGCAACCCGATCCCATTTCTCATATCTTGTGGTAGGCGTACCACCCGCTCCCATTTTATTAACTCTCGTGGTAGGCGTACCACCCGCTCCTATTTCATCATATCTTGTGGTAGGTGTACCACCCGCTCTCATTTCATGTCCAATATTGTGGTAGGCGTACCACCCGCTCCCATTTACAAGTCAGCATAAAATTACAAGTAATCCCGGCAAGGGAACAAAAACAATATAATAACTTCCCGGCAAAGGAGCAACAATATCGAAACAATCATCCCGGCTAGGGAGAATCGGCTATAATCAATCCTAATTCAACCTCTACTCAGCTCAACTAATACCAATACTCAATCATAAATAAAAACCACAAGAATAAACTAAATCTTTGCTCAATATAGAGAATCATCAATTAAAGCATCTGAAGTGTCATTTAAGAACACAACAACTATCAATTTAAGACTCACGGTCATGCTCGACACCAACATATAGATACTCGTCACCATGCTTATACGTCGTACTCAACAAGAAGCAAGTAGCAAATATGGCTCAACTCCTAATTCCTCAAGCTAAGGTTAGACCGAACACTTACCTCAAACTTCCACGGTCAACTCAATCCTCAAATACTGTCTTTCCTTTCGAACTCGACTCCAAATCAATTGTATCTATACATAATCGACTTTACAACATCAATAAATGCTGAACAATCTAATTCCAATGCCTAATTATAGCTTTCCAATCATTCTTCCCAAAAATCCAAAAATCGACCCCGGACCCACTTGGTCAAAACACGAGGATCGGGCCAAAATCCGTTCATCCATTCAACCACGAGCCCGAATATATAATTTGTTTTCAAATCTGATCCCAAAATGAGGTCTAAATTATAAATAATCAAAAGGCCCTAATTCTATCCATATCCCTAATTTTCTACCCTTAGTCACATGTTTTAGGCCTAGAAATCTAATGGGTGTTGATAAAAATAGAAGAAAACAAGTTAAAGATTACTTACCCAAGAGGTTATGGTGAAGAAAAGCTTCAAAAATTGTCTAAGAACTTTGGAGAAGAAGAGGTTTGTGAAATTTTTATAAAATCCCGGAAATGTTCTGTTTTTGGCTTTTAAAAATCACTAGGCGAAAATGCCCTTCGCGATCGCGACAAACTCTTCGCGTTCGCGATGGGTCAGGCTGGTTAAGCCTTCGTGTTCGCATAAACGGGCTCGCGTTCGCGAAGCTTTATCCCTCAAGCCCTCACGTATGCATCCAAAGAGTCGCGTTCGCGTAAGACAACTACCCCACCCCCTGTCCAGGCCTACTTGGCCTTCGCGTTCGCGTGGACAGGTCCACGTTCGCGAAGGTATAAACCCCTACTGCCTCGCGTTCGCGACCTGAGCTACGCGTTTGCGTAGAAGGATTTCCCTTCATCAATATTTTACACATCGCGTTCGCGAGGGCCATCACGCGAACGCGAAGAAGAAAATCTCAGTAACCAAAACAACTATTTTTTGCAACTTTTCTGAAGTTCAAAACTTCCCGAAACACATCCGAAACACACCCGAGCCCTCGGGGCCCCTAACCGAACACACGTACTAACTCAACAACATCATATGAACTTATCTGTGGGATCAAATCGCCAAAATAACCTCAATAACAACAGATTAAACCTCAAAATCAAAGGATATTTTTTCTCAAACTTCATTAAACATCAATTTTAGCAATTTAGTAACGATGTCCGTCTTTCACCAAATTTTACAAAAATATCTTAAATCATATATAAGACCTGTACCGGGCGCCAGAACCATAATACGGGCCCGATACCATCATGTTCTAATCAAATTTCATTTCAAATTTCCTTAAACAATTTTAGAAAATAATTTTCTTTAAAAATTCATTTCTCAGGCTTGGGACCTCAAAATTCGATTCCGGGCATGCGCCCAAGTCCCATATTTTCCTATGGACCCTCCGGGACCGTCAAATCATGAGTCCGAATCCGTTTACCCAAAATGTTGACCAAAGTCAAATTAACTTATTTTATAACCAAATTTCATCATTTTTCATAGATTTTCATATTTAAGCTTTCCGGCTACGTGCCTGGACTGCGCACGCAAATCAAGGCGACTCTAAATGAGGTTTTCAAGGCCTCAGAAATACAGAATTTAGTTTAAAGATAAGTGATGGCCTTTTGGGTCATCACATAGATATATTTAAGTTAGAAACTAATATTTTCAAAATTTTAGTATGTGAATAAATTTATGTCCAAGTGTTGCTTCTCTTCTCCGTACTTTCATAAAAATAAAAAAAATAAAAGAGACTTTATTCTATTTTAAGAAATAAAGAAAAAGCAAAAATGCTTTTTACTATATTCTCATTACAGTTTTGGCATTTTGAGATTTTATTTTTTCTTTTCATTAGTTTTCTTGTTTATCTATCATTCTTTTCACGATCTTATATTTATTCCAATATTATTTTCCACTTCCCACAATTTCTGTTCCTCCTTTTCATTTACTTACCTTCGCTATCTTCTCTATTTATTTTTGCTTTTGTTTCTCATATTTACACCCTTCTATCATTTCTATTACCGATATCCTTCTACTAAGTCATGAAAAATCCAAAAATTTAATATCTCTCTTGATTATTTCTTTTCTTATACTTTCCTTTATTTATGTACCTTATTTAAAAACTTTAAATATCACTTTCTAATATATATTAGTGTACCTCCCTCTTTTCTTCCTTTTTTTTTTCTTCTCACAAAGTGCATCAGCACTTAAATATTTTCGAGAGTTATTCTCTTTTCCTTATTGGTCTTGCTCTTATAATGTGTTATGCCTTGTTCAAATTGTCCTTTTGGATTTAGAGAGACCAAAAAATTAAACAACTCAAAATGCCAAAATTTTATCGTCCTCCTTTAAACATTTGCAATGATCAAGTGGCGCCAATTATTATTCTAGGTTTTATTAGCCTTTTCATCCAAATATCATAGTTTAAACATTTACAATGATCCAAGTAGCCTTTTTGTACTTTATGAGCTATACTTTGTCTTAAATATATATATTCATATACTTTTACGTATATAATTAAATATATTATAAGTTGTAAATCAGAATACACATTTTTAAAATTTTCTTGTTTACTTTTTTCTCATATAAATACCATTCAGTTACGTCGTAAAATAAAATCAATTCCCCTTCATCCTCCTACTAATCTTATGGAAAAGCTTTAAAAATTAAATTTTTGATTAATTGCTCCTTCCATTCCAATACACACTATCACTTACTCCATAAATTCAATAGATAAATAAAGATAAAACCATAATTTGAAATAAATATAGCCGCAACCACAGGGAGAACGGGAGAAGCATGGATAATTTGAATAAATTGCCGAACAAAAGGCCTACTTGAGTTGAGTGCTTTTTAAGTTCCTTCTATCTCTTATTTGCATATGTACGCAAATCATATTGTTTGTTTTGAACCGGAAAAATAATCACATTTTTTTAGGTTCTCATTTGCTTTTGAGAGCATATAGATTAAACATATTTTCTCAATTTTTCTGTTTGAGAAAATATAGCCTACGTAGCAAACTATACAACAAACCATTGAAGTAATATGACCTCTATATTAAAAAAAATATAACGTCTATAGAAAACTTGAATTTGAAGAACAATTTGTGTCAAAAGAATAATTGGGGTAAGACTGTGAATAACTGGGAAAAGAGTCAAAAAAAAGAGAAGATTTCTTTAGAGAGTGAAGGATTGATGAGGAACAATAAACGAAAGTTATGTGATGGAAAAGATTTGCTTAAATATTTATAGTAAACCAATTCACTTTGTAACTTTCATTGAGAATAATAGGAATAAACTGTATCTTAAAATTAGGCAGAGCAATCGTAATAGAATTAGTGTTAGTGCATTAATTAGTAATAATAGGATCATAATAACCAATTAAAACGGATATAGTATTTGGTGAAGATTGATCTTGTAGCTAAAAACGGATGTCTTTCAGTTATGTTATGGTATTATTGTTTTCTCTCTTCCCTTATTTATTATAGAGCTATATTTGGGTTCAAAAATTAAATATATTGTATTAAAATGAGAAGAAAACCCGAAAAAATTGAGAAAATAGATGAATATATTTCCTGAATTAGTAGATATGCCACATCAGCTTTTTCATTCTCACCTTTATTATATATATAGATATAGATAAATACTAGTGAATTGATCCGCGCTTTGCGCGGTTGTAGAAAACCTTATCAATTTATGAAGTAATTTTTTTAATGCTTTAATATTAAAGATATTTGGTTATTTTATAATCCAAATAGATTAGATTTTATTATGTATTTAGTTTTATCTTTCTTTAACTTTTCATCACTTGTGTACCTTTTGTCTGTCATAAAATGATTTTATATAATAGCTCATAAAGATGAAACGGTATTTGTATTTTTTAAGAAATATGAAAGAGAGAGATGAACTTCAAAAAAATCGATCTCTTTAAATATATATATATATATATATAAAATTTAACCATACCTTTTTCTTTGTTCGTTTAATATATCAAAAATTATCTAACTTTTCTTCACCAGCTTTCAAAAGTTATATTTTAATGATTTCACTCTAAATCTATACCTTTCCTTTCTCAAAAATCATCAAAGCTATGCTAAAATTTCATAAAATCTAAAAGGAATTGTTCATTTTCTAAAAAGCTTATCCAATAAATTTAACACACAACATCATCAAAAAGGGGAAAGAATTCACAAGATGACGAAATTTTCAAGCTTCAGTTTCATTGACATACTACTTTGGACAACTGAAAATTTATCATATACTAATTCCTTTCATTGAAATAGAAAATAATTAATATCAGAAACTCTAGTACCGGGACAAACTTGCTTTCTCAATTCAACATACTTCATTTCGGTCAAAGACAAAATAGGAAGAAGTGAACATCAAAAATAGAAATTATCAGAATCTGTTACAAACATATCAATACATCACCTTAAAAACAAAATAGGTAAAATTACACTCACATATAACCTATTATGCACCTATTTTTAATTTGCTAAAAGAATCACAATCATGCATCAAAGGTAACAATGTTCGAAAAGAAGTTGAACACGGAAGGAAAGAGTCCAAAGCTGATATGCAAGCCAATCTTTTTGAGTTTATAATTCAACTAATTTATGAGTGTATGTCTGACGGCCATAGTTAATGTATTTAAATAGGCGTATATGGGAAAAACAAAGATTATCGTAAAGTTACACATTAAATAATATTTGAAAGTTACAAACATATATAAATAACAGAGGATTTATTGGGGGAGAGGAAAAGTTTGAAAGAGGACATAAATAGAGATCAAAATATCCAATAAAGAGACGATTATAGAGACTTTTTGAAATAATAAAAGATAAGATAATGCATAAATGAGGTGAAAAAATCCCCCACAAATGAAGAAAAAAGATAAGTGACTTTCTTAGCCAAAGTTTTTATTAATAAGCATATCGATCTATGTTCCGAGGCCTAAAAACCTCCCTTTTACCTCACCTCAATTTGCGTGCATGGTCCGGACCTATATTCGAAAAGTTTTCTATACGAAAATATGAGAAATAGAAATTTATAAAGTTAAAATTTGATTATGATTGACTTTAGTCAACATTTTGGGTAAACGGACCCGGACCCGTAATTTGATGGTTCCGGAGGGTCCGTAAGAAAATATGGGACTTGGGTGTATGCCCGGAATCGAATTTCGAGATCCCAAGCCCGAGAAATGAATTTTTAAAGAAAATTAATTTTTGAAAAATATATGAGTTTTTGGAAATGAAATGTATTTGAAATTTGGTGGTATCGGACTCGTATTTTGGTTTCGAAACCCGGTACAAGTTTTATATGTGATTTAAGTTGAGTCTGTGAAGTTTGGTAAGAAACGGGCTTGAAATGACGTGAATCAGACCTTATTTGGAGAAAATTGGAAAATTTGATGTTCTTAAGTGATTTCATGATTTTGATGCTAAATTCATAGTTGTTGATGTTATTTTGGTAATTTGATTGCACGAGCGAGTCTGTATGATGCTGATAAGTTCGTGTGCATGTTTGGTTTGGAGCCTCGAGGGCTCGGGTGAGTTTTGGATAGACCACGGAGTGAAAATTTGGACTTAGGAATTGCGAAGCCTAGCTCTCAAATGCGAGTTTTGGCCTGGGTTGCCTTCATCGCAAAAATGTGATGTAATTGCCGCAAATGCGAAGGCAGTGTCGCAATTGAGAAGGAAGCTGAAATCTTCAGGGTTCACAAATGCGAACCCGCAAATGCGATATTGGCAGACTTCTGAAGGGTTCGCAATTGCGAACCCTGGTCGTAATAGCGATATCAGAGACCTGTAAATTCATAACTTAGACGCATTTTAACCATTTTTCACACTCTTTCAAAATCAAAACACTCTTGGGCGATTTTTCAAAGGCAAATTCTTCTCCAAATCGATTGTAAGTTGTTTCTAACTCGTTTTCTTCAATCTTTAACATCTTTTCGCATGATTTCAACTCAAAATCAAAGGTTTTCATGGGGAAAATTAGGTATTTTAAGTAGAACCTAGGTTTTTTAAATTTTGGGGATTTGGACCTCGATTTGAGGTCCAATTTTAAAATAAATTATATATTTGAGTTCGTGGTGAATGGGTAATCGGGTTTTGGTTCGAACCTCGGGTTGTGACCACGTGGGCCTGGGGTCGATTTTTGACTTTTTGGCAAAAACTTTAGAAAACTTATTTTCATGCATTAAAATTAATTCATTTAGCATTTATTGATATAATTAAGTAACTTGTGGCTAGATACGAGCGAATTGGTGGTGGAATAAAGAGGTAAAGTGATAGTTGAGGCTTGAATTGTGTTCGAGGCTTCGAGGTAAGTGTTTGGTCTAACCTTAGTGTTAGCGGAAACGTAAAAGAAAGAACACAAGATTTAACGTGGTTCGGATCAAAATAATTCTACGTCCACCAGAGAACAGTTGCCTTTTTAATATTAACAAAGGAAGGGGAGAGTTCCCAATTACACTTAAGAGAATGTCTCTCTTAACTCTCTACTTGTCTCTCTTAACTCTCTACTCACTACAATGTGTTGTATTATTTTTGGGATGGTTTGTATAAATGAAAGAGTGCATCTATTTATAGAGGTAAAGACCTCCTCTTGATGTCATTGGTGACATCAAACTACCTCCTCTTGATGTCATGGGTGACATCAAAGGAGGAAGCTTCCTCCTAGCATCCACACCAACTCTTTCCACCAACTCTTCCAATTGGCATGCCATTGTTGACTAAACATAAACCAACACCTTCAATCTCCACCTTGGTTTGCGTTTCGAGCGTGCGTGTGAACAACTCTGGCCAAAACTTCTAAGCTTACTGGGCAACCCCGTTGTAAGAAACAAAAAGAATCAAACCATTGTTGAACTTACCACTTCTACCTAACAACTGTTCTCTTCGGAGTTACATCAGTTGATGCACACCCCCGCCAAGTTCTTGCAGTGTGCAAACTTAGCGAGTGGGACTATCTTGGTTAACATATTTGCAGCATTATCATCTGTGATAACGTTCACGACCTTGATAGTTCCCTCTTCAACAACATCTCGAATAAAATGAAATCTGACATCAATGTGTTTAGTGCGCTCATGAAATCTCTGATTTTTCATTAGATGAATGGCACTCTGACTATCACATCTAAGAGTTGATTCCAGCTGAACCAAACTCAATTCCGCTACTAAACCTTTCAACTAGATATCTTCCTTCACCGCCTTCGCTGCTGCCATGTATTCTGCTTCTGTCGTAGACAAAGCGGCAATCGACTGCAGAGTCAACTTCCAACTAACGGCACTGCCAACGAGGGTAAAGATGTATCCAGTTGTGGACCTTCTTCTGTCAAGATCTCCTGCATAGTCAGAATCTACATAACCGAGAATTGAAATACCTCCACCACTTTTTCGAAAGGTCAGACCAACACCAGAAGCTCCTTTGAGATATCTCAATATCCACTTGACAGCTTCCCAATGCCTCTTTCCTGGGCTGGACATGTATCTACTTACCACACTTACAGATTGAGCAATATCTGGACGTGTGCATACCATAGCATACATAATGCTACCAACTGCACTGGCATAAGGAATCTTTGACATATGCTCCACCTCATCCTCGGACTGAGGCATTTGTAACTCTGAAAGTTTAAAATGAGGAGCTAATGGTGTACTTACAGGCTTGCACGTATGCATATTGAATCTCTTGAGAACCCTTTCAATATACCTCTTCTGAGAAAGATGTACAACATCGTCTTCTCTTGAAATCTCCATACCAAGGATTTTTTTTGTAGCTCCTAAATCTTTCATGTCAAATTCCTTACTCAACAGTTTCTTCAAAGCATTTATCTATGTAATGTTGTTAGCAGCAATAACCATATCATCAACATACAACAGTAAATAAATCATTGAGTTACCAGACATCTTCTTGTGATACACACAGCTATCAAATGCACTCCTTAAGAATTCATGTGTAGTCATGAATTCATCAAACCTCTTGTACCACTGTCTAGGGGATTGCTTCAAACCATACAAAGACTTCTTTAGTTGGCATACGTGATCTTCTTTTCCCTTAGCTAGGAAACCTTCAGGCTGATCCATATAGACTGTCTCTTCTAGATCACCGTGTAAGAAAGCAGTTTTGACATCAAGCTGTTGAAGCTCCAAGTCAAATTGGGCAACCAATACTAGTAGCACGCAAATTGAGCTATGCTTCACGACTGGAGAGAAAATCTCATTGTAGTCAATTCCCTCCTTCTGACTGAATCCTTTTGCAACCAATCTCGCTTTGAACCTAGCATCTTCCACTTCAGGAATTCCCTTTTTCTTTCGGTAGACCCATTTGCATCCAACTGTCCTCTTCCCCTTTTGTCTTTTCACTAAGACCCATGTATGATTCTTGTGAAGAGACTCCATCTCTTCAGTCATGGCTAACCACCATTGTACATCATCCTTGCAAGAAGTTGCTTCAATATACGAGGAGGGCTCTAGATCCTTAATCTCTTCTTGTGCAGCTACGAACGCATATGCAATCAAGTTTGCTTGATCTATAAGGCATTCCGGTTCTCGTGTCTGCCTCTTCTCCCTCCCCTTTGCAATTGTGTATGGTTCATTGACAGCAAGTTCTTCAAGGTCTACATCTTCTGACTCATCTTTAACCTGAGTCTCTTGATCCTTTTCCTTGGCAAGCTCCACCTAAAGCTCCACCAGCTCGTCGTTCTTGTTTCCTGAAAACTCCACGGAAACTTTACGGGGATCAAGTATAGAGGATTCATCAAAGGTGACATCTCTACTAACTATAAATTTGAGTAAAGACAAACACCAAAGTTTGTACCCTTTTACTCCATCCACATACCCTACGAATATGGCCTTTTTAGCCCTTGGTTCAAGCTTTCCTTCATTAACGTGATAATAAGCTGGATACCCAAATACACGTAAGTATGAATAATTAGAGGGTTCACCTGAACATACCTCATTCTAAGTCTTAAAGTCAATTGTCGATATTGGAGATTGATTGACAATATGAGCAACAGTGTGAACTGCTTCAGACCAAAATACTTTGGACATTTTGGCTTGTAAGAGCATACAATGAGGCTTTTCAAGAAGAGTTCTGTTCATTCTCTCGGCAACTCCATTCTACTGTGGGGTATGTCTGAAAATCCTATGTCTTGAGATCCCATGAACCTTGCAGAATTCATTAAACGCTTCATTGCAAAACTCCAAGCCATTGTCTGTGCGAAGATACTTAATTTTTCTCTCCATTTGATTTTCAACCAAAATCTTCCACTCTTTAAATGCTTCAAAAGCATCACTTTTTTGCCTTTAAAAAATGCACCCAAACCTTTCGTGAGAAATCATCAATAAAAGTAAGAAGATACCTCTTTTTGCCCTTCGATAGAAGTTTAGAGGGACCCCATAAATCTGAATGGATGTAGTCTAGCACTCCTCTTGTCTTGTGTTTGCCAGTGCTGAAGCTGACTTTCTTTTGCTTCCCTAGAACGCAGTGCTCACAAAAGTCAAGTGTGCTGATCTTCTCAAATTCCAAAAGGTTACGATTGCTCAATATCTCCAGTCCACGTGCGCTCATATGACCCAGTCTCATGTGCCATAGTCTTGCCTTGTCATCATTAGATAACTGCACTGTAGATGCATTTGCAGAGCCAACAATGGTGCTTCCGGCCAATGTGTAAAGGCCGTTCTCCAGCTTGCCTTTTAGCATGACTAAAGAACCTTTAGTCACCTTTATAGTTCCTACTTCGCTCATGTACCTGTAGCCTTGTTCATCCAGAGTACTCAGGGAGATCAAATTCTTCTTCAGATCAGGAACATGACGGACTTGTGTAATAGTCCTCACGACTCCATCATGGCAGCAAACCCGAACTGAGCCAATGCCAACTATTGCACAAGTTGCATTATTGCCCATTACTACGGTTCCTCCACTTTTCTCATAGCTGCTAAACCAGTCTTTTCAGAACGTCATATGCAGAGTGCAAGCAGAGTCTAACACCCATTTGTTTCCATAACTACTATTATTATTACACGATGTTGTTAGTACATAATCAATATCAAAATCATGTACCTGTTCAACTATGGATGCACTCGCCTTTTCCTTGGACTTTGACATTGGGCAGTCTCGTTAAAAGTGCCCCTTCTTGCCACAACCCCAACACTCTATATTCTTCTTGTTCACACGAGACTTTGATCATTGCTTTGATTTGCTCTTTCCCTGTTGGCTAGTCCGGCCTCTCATAAAGATCCCACTTTCCTGGTCATCTCTATCTCCTTCAATGTGCCTCCGCACATCACTAGAGTTAAGTGCCTGCCGCACTTGCTCAAGCTTGATAGGCTCCTTGCTATACATCATTGAATTCTCAATATCACGATATCCTGAAGTCAATGAAAATAGCAAAGCACATGCAAGCGTCTCCTCCTCCTTTTAATTCCTGCAATCTGTAAGTCTCCATGACAAGTTTATTGAACGCATCTAAATGATCTTGTAACGAAGTACCTGACCCCATCTTAAATGTGTGAAGACGTCGTTGTAACAACATCCTTGTTGTCACTGATCGGTCTTGGTATAGCCCTTCTAGCTTTTCCCATAACTGTTTGGCCGTTTCTTCGGTACTCGTACTCACTTCACAAAGCACGTTAGGTGCAAGGGATAGTTGGATTGCACTCAATGCATCCCCTTCAATCTTCTCCTTGTCGGGAGTTGATATATCCTTAAGATACTTTCCGTCAATAGCATGGATTGAACCTTTCCTCCGCAGTAACGCCATCATCTGGATCTTCCAGATATTGAAGTTGTTGCGTCCACTGAATCTATCAATTTCAAACTTCATGGAACTCATCTTTGCTTGTTCTTCCTCCTTGGATCGTTAAAGAATCATGTTGCTCTGATACCAATTGTTAGCGGAAACGTAAAAGAAATAACACAAGATTTAACGTGGTTCGGATCAAAATAATCCTACGTCCACCATAGAACAGTTGCCTTTTTAATATAAACAAAGAAAGGGGAGAGTTCCCAAATATACTTAAGAGAATGTCTCTCTTAACGCTCTACTCACTACAATGTGTTGTATTATTTTTGGGATGGTTTCTATAAATGAAGGAGTGCATCTATTTATAGAGGTAAAGACCTCCTCTTGATGTCATTGGTGACATCAAACTACCTCCTCTTGATGTCATGGGTGACATCAAAGGAGGAAGCTTCCTCCTAGCATCCACACCAACTCTTTCCACCAACTCTTCCAATTGGCATGCCATTGTTGACTAAACATAAACCAACACCTTCAATCTCCACCTTGGTTTGCATTTCGAGCGTGCGTGTGAACAACTCTGGCCAAAACTTCTAAGCTTACTGGGCAACCCCGTTGTAAGAAACAAGAAGAATCAAACCATTGTTGAACTTACCACTTCCACCTAACAACTGTTCTCTTCGGAGTTGCATCAGTTGATGCACACCCCCGCCAAGTCCTTGCAGTGTGCAAACTTAGCGAGTGGGACTATCTTGGTCAACATATCTGCAGCATTATCGTCTGTGATAACCTTCACGACCTTGATAGTTCCCTCTTCAACAACATCTCGAATAAAATGAAATCTGACATCAATGTGTTTAGTGCGCTCATGAAATCTCTGATTTTTCATTAGATGAATAGCACTCTGACTATCACATCTAAGAGTTGATTCCAGCTGATCCAAACTCAATTCCGCTACTAAACCTTTCAACTAGATATCTTCCTTCACCGCCTTCGCTGCTGCCATGTATTCTGCTTCTGTCGTAGACAAAGTGGCAATCGACTGCAGAGTCAACTTCCAACTAACGGCACTGCCAACGAGGGTAAAGAAGTATCCAGTTGTGGACCTTTTTCTGACAAGATCTCCTGCATAGTCAGAATCTACATAACCGAGAATTGAAATACCTCCACCACTTTTTTGAAAGGATAGACTAACACCAGAAGCTCCTTTGAGATATCTCAATATCCACTTGACAGCTTCCCAATGCCTCTTTCTTGGGCTGGACATGTATCTACTTACCACACTTACAGATTGGACAATATCTGGACGTGTGCATACCATAGCATACATAATGCTACCAACTGCACTAGCATAAGGAATCTTTGACATATGCTCCACCTCATCCTCGGACTGAGGCATTTGTAACTCTGAAAGTTTAAAATGAGGAGCTAATGGTGTACTTACAGGCTTGCACGTATGCATATTGAATCTCTTGAGAACCCTTTCAATATACCTCTTCTGAGAAAGATGTACAACACCGTCTTCTCTTGAAATCTCCATACCAAGGATTTTCTTTGTAGCTCCTAAATCCTTCATGTCAAATTCCTTACTCAACAGTTTCTTCAAAGCATTTATCTCTGTAATGTTGTTAGCAGCAATAATCATATCATCAACATACAACAGTAAATAAATCATTGAGTTACCAGACATCTTCTTGTTATACACACAGCTATCAAATGCACTCCTTGAGAATTCATGTGGAGTCATGAATGAATTAAACCTCTTGTACCACTGTCTAGGGGATTGCTTCAAACCATACAAAGACTTCTTTAGTTGGCATACGTGATCTGCTTTTCCCTCAGCTAGGAAACCTTCAGGCTGATCCATATAGATTGTCTCTTCTAGATCACCGTGTAAGAAAGCAGTTTTGACATCAAGCTGTTGAAGCTCCAAGTCAAATTGGGCAACCAATACTAGTAGCACGCGAATTGAGCTATGCTTCACGACTGGAGAGAAAATCTCATTGTAGTCAATTCCCTCCTTCTGACTGAATCTTTTTGCAACCAATCTCACCTTGAACCTAGCATCTTCCACTTTAGGAATTCCCTTTTTCTTTCGGTAGACCCATTTGCATCCAACTGTCCTCTTCCCCTTTTGTCTTTTTACTAAGACCCATGTCTGATTCTTGTGAAGAGACTCCATCTCTTCAGTCATGGCTAACCACCATTGTACATCATCCTTGCAAGAACTTGCTTCAATATACGAGAAGGGCTCTAGATCCTTAATCTCTTCTTGTGCAGCTACGAACGCATATGCAATCAAGTTTGCTTGATCTATAAGGCATTCCGGTACTCATGTCTGCCTTTTCTCCCTCCCCTTTGCAATTGTGTATGGTTCATTGACAGCAAGTTCTTCAAGGTTTACATCTTCTGACTCATCTTTAACCTGAGTCTCTTGATCCTTTTCCTTGGCAAGCTCCACCTACTCATCGTTCTTGTTTCCTGAAAACTCCACGGAAACTTTACGGGGATCAAGTATAGAGGATTCATCAAAGGTGACATCTCTACTAACTATAAATTTGAGTAAAGACAAACACCAAAGTTTGTACCCTTTTACTCCATCCACATACCCTACGAATATGGCCTTTTTAGCCCTTGGTTCAAGCTTTCCTTCATTAACGTGATAATAAGATGGATACCCAAATACTCGTAAGTATGAATAATTAGAGGGTTCACCTGACCATACATCATTCGAAGTCTTAAAGTCAATTGCCGATGTTGGAGATTGATTGACAATATGAGCAGCAGTGTGAACTGCTTCAGCCCAAAATACTTTGGACATTTTGGCTTGTAAGAGCATACAATGAGCCTTTTCAAGAAGAGTTCTGTTCATTCTCTCGGCAACTCCATTCTACTGTGGGGTATGTCTGACAGTCCTATGTCTTGAGATCCCATGAACCTTGCAGAATTCGTTAAACGCTTCATTGCAAAACTCTAAGCCATTGTCTGTGTGAAGATACTTGATTTTCCGCTCCATTTGATTTTCAACCAAAATCTTCCACTCTTTAAATGCTTCAAAAGCATCACTTTTTGCCTTCAAAAAATGCACCCAAACCTTTCGTGAGAAATTATCAATAAAAGTGAAAAGATACCTTTTTTTGCCCTTCGATGGAAGTTTAGAGGGACCCCATAAATCTGAATGGATGTAGTCTAGCACTCCTCTTGTCTTTTGTTTGCCAGTGCTGAAGCTGACTTTCTTTTGCTTCCCTAGAACGCAGTGCTCACAGAAGTCAAGTGTGCTGATCTTCTCACCTTCCAAAAGGTTACGATTGCTCAACATCTCCAGTCCACGTGCGCTCATATGACCCAGTCTCATGTGCCATAGTCTTGCCTTGTCATCATTAGATAACTGCACTGTAGATGCATTTGCAGAGCCAACAATGGTGCTTCCGGCCAATGTGTAAAGGCCGTTCTCCAACTTGCCTTTCAGCATGACTAAAGAACCTTTAGTCACCTTTATAGTTCCTACTTCGCTCATGTACCTGTAGCCTTGTTCATCCAGAGTACTCAGGGAGATCAAATTCTTCTTCAGATCAGGAACATGACGGACTTGTGTAATAGTCCTCACGACTCCATCATGGCAGCGAACCCGAACTGAGCCAATGCCAACTATTGCACAAGTTGCATTATTGCCCATTACTACGGTTCCTCCACTTTTCTCATAGCTGCTAAACCAGTCTTTTTGGAACGTCATATGTAGAGTGCAAGCAGAGTCTAACACCCATTTGTTTCCATAACTACTATTATTATTACACGATGTTGTTAGTATATAATCATTATCAAAATCATGTACCTGTTCAACTGTTGATGCACTCGCCTTTTCCTTGGACTTTGACATTGGGCAGTCTCGTTCAAAGTGCCCCTTCTTTCCACAACCCCAACATTCTGTATTCTTCTTGTTCACACGAGACTTTGATCATTGCTTTGATTTACTCTTTCCCTGCTGGCTAGTCCGGCCTCTCACAAAGAGCCCACTTTCCTGGTCATCTCTATCTCCTTCTATGTGCCTTTGCACATCACTAGAGTTAAGTGCCTGCAGCACTTGCTCAAGCTTGATTGGGTCCTTGCTATACATCATTGAATTCTCAATATCACGATATCCTGAAGTCAATGAAAATAGCAAAGCACATGCAAGCGTCTCCTCCTCCTTTTTAATTCCTGCAATCTGTAAGCCTATGACAAGTTTATTGAACGCATCTAAATAATCTTGTAACGAAGTACCTTACCCCATCTTAAATGTGTGAAGACGCCGTTGTAACAACATCCTTGTTGTTACTGATTGGTCTTGGTATAGCCCTTCTAGCTTTTCCATAAATGTTTGGTCGTCTCTTCGGTACCCGTACTCACTTCACAAAGCACGTTAGGTGCAAGGGATAGTTGGATTGCACTCAATGCATCCCCTTCAATCTTCTCTTTGTCAGGAGTTGATATATCCTTAAGATACTTTCCGTCAATAGCATGGATTGAACCTTTCCACCGCAGTAACGCCATCATCTGGATCTTCCATATATTGAAGTTGTTGTGTCCACTGAATCTATCAATTTCAAACTTCATGGAACTCATCTTTGCTTGTTCTTCCTCCTTGGATCGTTAAAGAATCATGTTGCTCTGATACCAATTGTTAGCGGAAACGTAAAAGAAATAACACAAGATTTAACGTGGTTCGGATCAAAATAATCCTACGTCCACCAGAGAACAGTTGCCTTTTTAATATTAACAAAGAAAGGGGAGAGTTCCCAATTACACTTAAGAGAATGTCTCTCTTAACTCTCTACTCACTACAATGTGTTGTATTATTTTTGGGATGGTTTCTATAAATGAAGGATTGCATCTATTTATAGAGGTAAAGACCTCCTCTTGATGTCATTGGTGACATCAAACTACCTCCTCTTGATGTCATGGGTGACATCAAAGGAGGAAGCTTCCTCCTAGCATCCACACCAACTCTTTCCACCAACTCTTCCAATTGGCATGCCATTATTGACTAAACATAAACCAACACCTTCAATCTCCACCTTGGTTTGCATTTCGAGCGTGCGTGTGAACATCTCTGGCCAAAACTTCTAAGCTTACTGGGCAACCCCGTTGTAAGAAACAAGAAGAATCAAACCATTGTGGAACTTACCACTTCCACCTAACAACTGTTCTCTTCAGAGTTACATCAGTTGATGCACACCCTCGCCATGTCCTTGCAGTGTGCAAACTTAGCGAGTGGGACTATCTTGGTCAACATATTTGCAGCATTATCGTCTGTGATAACATTCACGACCTTGATAGTTCCCTCTTCAACAACATCTCGAATAAAATGAAATCTGACATCAATGTGTTTAGTGCGCTCATGAAATCTCTGATTTTTCATTAGATGAATAGCACTCTGACTATCACATCTAAGATTTGATTCCAGCTGAACCAAACTCAATTCCGCTACTAAACCTTTCAACCAGATACCTTCCTTCACCGCCTTCGCTGCTACCATGTATTCTGCTTCTGTCGTAGACAAAGCGGCAATCGACTTCAGAGTCAACTTCCAACTAACGGCACTACCAACGAGGGTAAAGATGTATCCAGTTGTGGACCTTTTTCTGTCAAGATCTCCTGCATAGTCAAAATCTACATAACCGAGAATTGAAATACCTCCACCACTTTTTTGAAAGGATAGACTAACACCAGAAGCTCCTTTGAGATATCTCAATATCCACTTGACAGCTTCCCAATGCCTCTTTCTTGGGCTGGACATGTATCTACTTACCACACTTACAGATTGGACAATATCTGGACGTGTGCATACCATAGCATACATAATGCTACCAACTGCACTAGCATAAGGAATCTTTGACATATGCTCCACCTCATCCTCGGACTGAGGCATTTGTAACTCTGAAAGTTTAAAATGAGGAGTTAATGGTGTACTTACAGGCTTGCACGTATGCATATTGAATCTCTTGAGAACCCTTTCAATATACCTCTTCTGAGAAAGATGTACAACACCGTCTTCTCTTGAAATCTCCATACCAAGGATTTTCTTTGCAGCTCCTAAATCCTTCATGTCAAATTCCTTACTCAACAGTTTCTTCAAAGCATTTATCTCTGTAATGTTGTTAGCAGCAATAAGCATATCATCAACATACAACAGTAAATAAATCATTGAGTTACCAGACATCTTCTTGTGATACACACAGCTATCAAATGCACTCCTTGAGAATTCATGTGTAGTCATGAATGCATCAAACCTCTTGTACCACTGTCTAGGGGATTGCTTCAAACCATACAAAGACTTCTTTAGTTGGCATACGTGATCTTCTTTTCCCTCAGCTAGGAAACCTTCAGGCTGATCCATATAGATTGTCTCTTCTAGATCACCGTGTAAGAAAGCAGTTTTGACATCAAGCTGTTGAAGCTCCAAGTCAAATTGGGCAACCAATACTAGTAGCACGCGAATTGAGCTATGCTTCACGACTGGAGAGAAAATCTCATTGTAGTCAATTCCCTCCTTCTGACTGAATCCTTTTGCAACCAATCTCGCCTTGAACCTAGCATCTTCCACTTTAGGAATTCCCTTTTTCTTTCGGTAGACCCATTTGCATCCAACTGTCCTCTTCCCCTTTTGTCTTTTCACTAAGACCCATGTATGATTCTTGTGAAGAGACTCCATCTCTTCAGTCATGGCTAACCACCATTGTACATCATCCTTGCAAGAAGTTGCTTCAATATACGAGGAGGGCTCTAGATCATTAATCTCTTCTTGTGCAGCTACGAACGCATATGCAATTAAGTTTGCTTGATCTATAAGGCATTCCGGTTCTCGTGTCTGCCTTTTCTCCCTCCACTTTGCAATTGTGTATGGTTCATTGACAACAAAATCTTCAAGATCTACATCTTCTGACTCATCTTTAACCTGAGTCTCTTGATCCTTTTCCTTGGCAAGCTCCACCGGAAGCTTCACCTGCTCGTCGTTCTTGTTTCCTGAAAACTCCACGAAAACTTTACGGGGATCAAGTATAGAGGATTCATCAAAGCTGACATCTCTACTAACTATAAATTTGAGTAAAGACAAACACCAAAGTTTGTACCCTTTTACTCCATCCACATACCCTACGAATATGGCCTTCTTAGCCCTTGGTTCAAGCTTTCCTTCATTAACGTGATAATAAGCTAGCCACCCAAATACTCGTAAGTATGAATAATTAGAGGGTTCACCTGACTATACCTCATTCGAAGTCTTAAAGTCAATTGCCGATGCTGGAGATTGATTGACAATATGAGCAGCAGTGTGAACTACTTCATCCCAAAATACTTTGGACATTTTGGCTTGTAAGAGCATACAACGAGCCTTTTCAAGAAGAGTTCTGTTCATTCTCTCGGCAACTCCATTCTCCTGTGGGGTAGTTCTGACAGTCCTATGTCTTGAGATCCCATAAACCTTGCAGAATTCATTAAACACTTCATTGCAAAACTCTAAGCCATTGTCTGTGCGAAGATACTTGATTTTCCGCTCCATTTGATTTTCAACCAAAATCTTCTACTCTTTAAATGCTTCAAAAGCATCACTTTTTGCCTTCAAAAAATGCACCCAAACCTTTCGTGAGAAATCATCAATAAAAGTGAGAAGATACCTCTTTTTACCCTTCGATAGAAGTTTAGAGGGACCCCATAAATCTGAATGGATGTAGTTTAGCACTCCTCTTGTCTTGTGTTTGCCAGTGCTGAAGCTAACCTTCTTTTGCTTCCCTAGAACGCAGTGCTCACAGAAGTCAAGTGTGCTGATCTTCTCACCATCCAAAAGGTTACGATTGCTCAACATCTCCAGTCCACGTGCGCTCATATGACCCAGTCTCATGTGCCATAGTCTTGCCTTGTCATCATTAGATAACTGCACTGTAGATGCATTTGCAGAGCCAACAATAGTTCTCCGGCCAATGTGTAAAGGCCGTTCTCCAACTTGCCTTTCAGCATGACTAAAGAACCTTTAGTCACCTTTATAGTTCCTACTTCACTCATGTACCTGTAGCCTTGTTCATCAAGAGTACTCAGGGAGATCAAATTCTTCTTCAGATCAGGAACATGACGGACTTGTGTAATAGTCCTCACGACTCCATCATGGCAGCGAACCTGAACTGAGCCAATTCCAACTATTGCACAAGTTGCATTATTGCCCATTACTACGGTTCCTCCACTTTTCTCATAGCTACTAAACCAGTCTTTTCGGAACGTCATATGTAGAGTGCAAGCAGAGTCTAACACCTATTTGTTTCCATAACTACTATTATTATTACATGATGTTGTTAGTACATAATCATTATCAAAATCATGTACCTGTTCAACTGTGGATGCACTCGCCTTTTCCTTGGACTTTGACATTGGGCAGTCTCGTTCAAAGTGCCCCTTCTTGCCACAACCCCAACACTCTGTATTCTTCTTGTTCACACGAGACTTTGATTATTGCTTTGATTTTCTCTTTCCCTGTTGGCTAGTCCGGCCTCTCACAAAGAGCCCACTTTCCTGGTCATCTCTATCTCCTTCAATGTGCCTCCGCACATCACTAGAGTTAAGTGCCTGCCGCACTTGCTCAAGCTTGATAGGATCCTTGCTATACATCATTGAATTCTCAATATCACGATATCCTGAAGTCAATAAAAATAGCAAAGCACATGCAAGCATCTCCTCCTCCTTTTTAATTCCTGCAATCTGTAAGTCTATGACAAGTTTATTGAACGCATCCAAATGATCTTGTAACGAAGTACCTGACCCCATCTTAAATGTGTGAAGACGCCATTGTAACAACATCCTTGTTGTCACTGATCGGTCTTGGTATAGCCCTTCTAGCTTTTCCCATAACTGTTTGGCCGTCTCTTCGGTACCCGTACTCACTTCACAAAGCACGTTAGGTGCAAGGGATAGTTGGATTGCACTCAATGCATCCCCTTCAATCTTCTCCTTGTCGGGAGTTGATATATCCTTAAGATACTTTCCGTAAATAGCATGGATTGAACCTTTCCTCTGCAGTAACGCCATCATCTGGATCTTCTAGATATTGACGTTGTTGCGTCCACTGAATCTATCAATTTCAAACTTCATAGAACTCATCTTTGCTTGTTCTTCCTCCTTGGATCATTAAAGAATCATGTTGCTCTGATACCAATTGCTAGCGGAAACGTAAAAGAAATAACACAAGATTTAACATGGTTCGGATCAAAATAATCCTACGTCCACCAGAGAACAATTGCCTTTTTAATATTAACAAAGAAAGGGTAGAGTTCTCGATTACACTTAAGAGAATTTCTCTCTTAACTCTCAACTCACTACAATGTGTTGTATTATTTTGGGGATGGTTTCTACAAATGAAGGAGTGCATCTATTTATAGAGGTAAAGACCTCCTCTTGATGTCATTGATGACATCAAACTACCTCCTCTTGATGTTATGTGTGACATCAAAGGAGGAAGCTTCCTCCTAGCATCCACACCAACTCTTTCCACCAACTCTTCAAATTGGCATGCCATTGTTGACTAAACATAAACCAACACCTTCACTTAGCTTGAGGGATAAGGAGTTGAGTCATATTTGCTATGTGCTATTTGTTGAGTACGACACATAGGCATGGTGACGAGTATCTATACGTTGGTGTCAAGCACGTCCGTGAGTCTTATGTTATGATTAATGTAACTCCATTTGCATTGTTCATGTTTAATGTGATGATTGCTATTGTTGAGCAAGGTTTGTGAAAAGAGTGTCGGTATTTGAATGGTGAAGAGCATTGGCTCAAGTGGTAAAGTGATTTGTGGAAGTGTAATTGGCAATTGAACCTTATAGAGTATTGGCTCAAATTGTGAATCGAGTTGTGAAGTAAATGTGAAAAGAGAAGAGGATTATGACAATGTTCCCTTGCCGGAATGTTGTTACTTTTAATATTGTACCCTTGCCGGGATGTTGTTGATTTTAATGTTGTTCCCTTGCCGGGATTTTATGATGATTCTATTTAATTCCTTGCCCTTATTGTTTGTGTTTGTTGTTTGGGTGAGGAAGAGTGTTAAAGCACGAAGAGTGATTGTCACGACCCAAAATCCCAACCCGGTCGTGATGGCGCCTCTCGTGGGGACAATGCCAGCCAACAACAAAACAATACATCTCTTTATAATTACTTAGCAGGAATAAGTCTAATTCGCAGATAATATAATCACAAGTGCGAAGTAAACATGATAGAATAATGGAAATCATCCCGACTCAGCCCGAAATCGGGGTGTCACAGGCCACGAGTATCTAAAGATCTAAATACTAATACAAGACCAGCAATATACAGAATGGAATTTAGAATCAATGAAGAAATACGGTGCCGTGAACGCTGACGGTCACCTTGCTCAGCTACAATAGTATACCTTCAGTCCGCTAATAACCCGCTACCGGGTGAACAGTACCTGCAACTGCACGCGAGGTGCAGGGAGTAAAGTGAGTACTTCCAACTCAGTGGTAATAATAGTAAATAATAACTAAGCGATAAGAAATCACGTAAGAACACTTCATCATGCTATCTAAGACGGTACAACCCTTTTTGAAAACAGTAATTCCATGAAAATCCTTTATAAAATATCTGACTCAGTTTTAAACCTCTTTTGAAAATAATCTTTTTAACAGTTGCAAAATAATTCCAGCCATCAGTGTAACTATGCATAGAAACCCGCTCCTCGGGAAATGTCTTCGTTCCTGGTCAGCCACTCGGGCCCCAACACTCAAGGATCAGATAGCACCAGCAAAAGCAGATAAATATCTCCAGAAATATCACAACAACAAATAATGAACAAATGCATGAATGCAATGCAATGCATATGATGGTACATTCCAGTACCCACTGCGGCGTGCAGCCCGAGCCATCCATATTTATTTATCGTCGACGGCGCTCACTGGGGGTGTGTACAGACTCCGGAGGGGCTCCTACAGCCCAAGCGCAATATCTTGGTCAGTCATTGTTACCTGACCGGTCAGCCATTGTTACCTGACCAATTTATATCATACAGTGTCATTGTTACCACTGTTCAAGTATATCATCCATTGTCATTGTTACCACTGTTTCAAGTATATCACACAGTGTCATTGTTACCACTGTTTCAAGTATATCACACAGTGTCATTGTTACCACTGTTTCAAGTCACTTTATAATCAGTCTAGAAAATAATATAATAAGCCCCTTGGGCATTTACAAAATCGAAGTTTCCAACCCGAAATGCATTTAAAATATCATTTAAGTTTTCAAAACTTAGAAATACGACTGGGTTTGCAAAACAGCATTTAAAACCTTGGACTGAAGTTAGATGATATGCAAATCATGCTAAGCAGTAATATCAATCCTCGAAGGATTTTACTAGTCGGCACAAGGCCCCAAACATGGCAATCAGCCCAAATTATGATGATAACAAGTAATTTCAGTCAAATACGCAGTAAAATCAACAACCGGGACGGACCAAGTCACAATCCCCAACGGTGCTCTACCCCACGCTCATATTCGGCGTGCAAGTCACCTCAATACAGCACTATGATGTGCAAATCCGGGGTTTCAAACCCTCAAGATATCATTTACAAGTATTACTCACCTCGAACCGGTGAAATCTCTAGCCCGCGACGCCTTTGACCATTAAATCGGCCTCCACGCGCGTCGAATCTAACCAAAATCAAAGCGAATACATCACAATATGCTAAGGGAACAATACCCAATCGAAAACAATCGAGAAATGTCGAAATTCACGAAATTTGCAAAACCCGAGCCCCGGGCCCCTGTCTCAAAAATCAGCAATTTTTACATCAATACGATCCTTATCTCGCCACGAGTCTATACATACCAAATTCACAAAAATCGGAGTCCATTTGTCCCCTCAAATCACCATTTTAGAATTTCAATCTTAAGCCCTAATATCTTATAATTTGGCTATGTTTTCATGGATTTCAAGGATGATTCTTCAATAAAATTATGTATTTAACTCATAAAACTTACCTCTAATCGATCTCAATTGAAACTCCTTTCAATCCCCGTCCAAAAGCTCTCAAAAATGACTGAAAATGGTGCAAAAATGACCCAAAATCGGGTATAAACTCGTTGCCCAGATTTTTCGGAATTACTGTTCACCCGCGTGATTACTGTTCACGCGCGTGGTCACTGTTCACCCGCATGATTAATGTTCACACGTGGGTATTGTTCACTGCTGCAGAAAATACAGCAGCTTTTTAAGAAATTTGCAGCACAGCCATTTTTCACTAAAATGGCTATAACTCCATCATACGAACTCGAAATTATACGATTCATTTTCCTATGAGTCACAAATAATAATAAGAACACAACACTTCAATTGAAACTCAATTCGGAGCTCGTTTGCCTAGTTCAATACCCATTTCGCTCGTTAAACAATTAACTCACATTTTGCGTCAAAAACCCAATCGCGACTTGATGAAATTAAACCAAAATTTCCAGATCCGTCCTATAATTCATGATTTAAATTCTGGAAGTCTCTAAATCAAATTTGGATCTCTAGAACTAAAAATGAACCTTTAGATCATTACATTTATGCTCAAAACGGCTAAAATCTTCCAAAAATGACCCGTTGGGCATCCGAAACACACCCGAGGCCCCGGGACCCCGACCAATAACACCAACCAGTCCCAAAATACATTACGGACTTTCTCGAGGCCTCAAATCACATCGAACAATGCTAAAATCATGAATCAACCTCCTATCCAAGCTTTATGAACTTTAGAACTTCCAACTTCTATTTCCGATGCCGAAACCTATCAAATCACGTCCGACTGACTTCAAATTTTGCATACAAGTCCAAATTGAAATAACAAAGATACAGTAACTCTCGGAATTCCATTCCGACTCCCCGATCAAAATTTCACCTATCAACCGGAAATCGCCAAAATACTAACTTCACCAAAATAGGCTAACTTCTTCATCTGACCTCCAAAATTACTTTCGATTGCGCTCCTAAGCCTTAAATCATCACCCGGAGCTAACCGAATCATCGGAATTCAATTCTGAGCCCTCTAACTCACAAGTCAACATCCGATTTACTTTTCCAACTTAAGCCTTCTTAAAAGAGACTAAGTGTCTCATTTCTTATCAAAATCATTCCAAATCAATTCTAACGCACCCCATACCGGTATTGAAACATAAGAAAGAAGAAAATGGGAAGAACGGGGTAGTAACTCATGAGACGACGGGTCGGGTCGTCACACTCTCCCTAACTTAAACAAACGTTCGTCCTCGAACGTGCCCAGAGTTGTTCCAAAAGCCCATAAATCATAGAACTACCTTTTTACTTCTGAAACCATCGATATGATCAAAACCTCACACCTATACTTTGAATAGTCCCAAACCAGTTGTGATAAACCATACTTGTACCCTCGGGTGAAATCATAGGTTCTACCGCGTAATCCAGGTACTCGAAACGATAACTTCTATTCACAGTAGTTGCCCACAACCACAAAATATCGATAGAAAATCCCTTATTAGCTAAAGTCTTATTCCAACACTTTCATATACTGCCAATGATAACTAAGGCTCACAGCAAACATAACCATCTCTCAGATCAACCACTTATGAAGCCACTCCCCTTTTGACTAATACCACAACAGATTTCCGAGCCGAACCTCGATATTATCCTTCTAACGAGCCGAAATCAAATTTGTTCGTATTCGTCAATGATCCCAATGATCACCTCGAATCCAATACACCACTCTAGTGATATGACACCTCAATACAGGCCTAAGCCTCAACTTGTGTTATACGCGCACCAATAAGAAACGGTCCGAACATACTCAAAGTAAGAAAATTATTCAACTTAGAGAGTTGTACCTCAAATTCACTAGTACTGCCACAACACAAGGTTGAGACCCTGCCTCACATCATAGAAATAGGTTACACAAATTTGACCTGCAAGGTCATGTTTCCACACTTCTTTGTTACACGCGCGATCCCATCCAAATACTTATTCCACGTGAAACACCTCTGCACTGACATCCACCACGAAGGCCCAATTAAGAAGCAATCTTTCCCAGCTGTCCGCTGGTTCCTTGAAATATAAATCATTCTACTAAAACATATTCTAACGCACTTCACCACTTAACTCGTGACATTTCCGGCGTAGCCCCTAATGCAATAATTCAAAATTACCCAACACTAAAACAACCAGTCTGAATTTCAACATCACATCCAAAATATAACACACCAGCGAATAAAGATCCACCACCACCACATAGCCTGTACATCAGAACTCCATATAGCACACAAATCATCATACCTGATCCCAGTTTCCATCGTGCAATACACGCACATATTTGATACTCCTTAATTCCATGACAGATACTAGATACTTACATGTTCTTCTGAGCAAACCCGAATACCACCAGTGGACCCAACAAGAACATGCCGCAATACTACTGAAATATAATCAGTTTAATCACATTACCTTTTTCTGAGACATATACTCTCATCAAATCACTTCCACTTAGCAATATCATTTTCCTAAATCATCCGAAGATCATTTATCTAATCACTTAGGAGGAATCACTACACATCCCATGCTTTGCATGACATACATAGGTCTTGTTCAAATTCTTACAATACTGACACGACGGATGAGACCTGTACACATTCATAACTACTATCGAAACAACAATTCATTAGTTATATACTCTTGGCAAGAACTATCACCTCATTCTGAGCCAAACAATGGTCTTAGCTCTTTAATTTACTTCACATACTCAGACTGCACAGATCTCAAATTCAATGATCTCGCCCCGCCCAGCATGAACTGCTCGGGCAATAAGCCACTCAAGACATAATTAAAAGTCGCATATGATGCCCCAATGTGCCAATAGGCTACCAGTTCGAACGCAATACAAAAGAAAACGAGCTCTGGAAGGAATTACCAAATCCTACGCACTAATACAGACTTTCCTTGGAAAACAGGAAGCAAGGCATACAAAGATAGCATATGAGAAAACTATACCTGATTTCACACTGTTGCGGCGTGCAACCTGATCCGGATAACATACCCATGGCGGCGTGCCACCCGATCCACATATAGATCTCACATAAGGAGATACACATCGAGCCAAGTTTGCTCATTACAATAAGATACCGAGTATCGGTTGTAAGCATGCTAAGTGCATAATAATATCTCTGAGGGACTTATAGCGTTATAAGTTACAAAACTCAAGCACAACTCAGGTGCGATGTACAAATCTAAATTTTCAAGAGCCAAGATGCTCATATAGCGTCATTCCTACACAGATTCTCAACACATAGCAATTTCTCAAATTGCCTTACAACTCACACGGCGCAATGTATCACTACGCGAAATATCTGACAATGAAACATCAACCTAACTACTCCTTCATGAGGATTGTGTCACTAAAATGCACATATCTGGCCTGATATAGAGCCATTATCACATTAAATCTATTTATCGACATCACGCCGATTCTGATCACACTGGACTAGTCTGATAAACTTTCAAAGGTCCATAATAACTTCCAGTTTCTTCTAAAAACACAAGAACAACCATCACAATCGGAGTAATCCTTCCCAGCTCACAACCCAATATGCCAAGTGCCCTCCAGGCATGAATCTTTAATTTAACGACACTATCACAAACTTCCTACTTGGTTTACATCTTTATTCAATCAAGTGATCACATGCCACACTTATAAAATCTTCCAGTGGGTCACACTCCCACACCCTACCACAAAATATCTGGAGCGTACCTCCAAAACACTGATCGCACTAACGTTGCAGAGCGATAGAGAATCATTAACCTGGACGTAAAACCCTTTTTACAAGACACCGATCTTAGGTGACGCTGAAGACAATGCCAACTTACCGTAAACATCGAAACTTATCTCCTACTCATCCGAGCTCATGACATCTTGTCAAAAAAAAATTCCTTCACTCGTGCCATTCTCGGCGAAATTTCCACAACCAGAACTGACTCATCAGCATGCATCAAATCAGAACTAACATAGTACATAACCGTACAATCCACTAACCAATAGCAAGCTCCCCAACTTGGCTCGAAGCCATAGATCACAATACTTATACTCTATTGTTGTCGTAATACCATAGTGAGATTAAACTCACTCCTTCATAAGCTCGTGGAAATACAAATCATATGGAATTTTAACTTTTCTGCAATTCTTGCATTTACTCATACAACAGTTAAGCCCACTCTTTAGGCGACAAAATTTTTACTAAGTCCCAAATTTTTCAAAAATTTCGGCAGAGTCTCCTTTGTAATTGGGCATATCCACCTGCCAGAGAATCACCAAAACAATCCTAACAACACGTCCACAACTTGACAAAGCATCACAATGTATATCAACAACATTAATTTCAATACTACATGTATTATATTATCAAAATTGATACATGGACATGCGTTACACCTACTCAAATCATAAGACATAGAAAAATACATTTCAATCCTCCATTATTGGGCTATTCAATTGAGTAAGAACATATTCTTTATTTAATGTTTTCGACCTTCAAGGTGGTCTCCTCGACTCAACGATTTCGTCATAATACATTTACAGAAGCGATCTCTTCTCCCAGACTCATCTCACGTTATATAGAAACATCTCACAATACTAACATACCCTCACGTAGCTATCCAGCCATGATTCCCACTAGTAGGGACAATACCAAACATAAAGGTTCAAAACACTTGCTCGCACAATCAGCACCTCGGTGCTCAAGCCATTGGCAAATATTCGGCCTCAAGTCCTCCAGACTGGCCTAACGTCAAAATCACAGAGATTACACCTCGCCCCTCAATCGGGTAATCAAAAGCCATTGAGGCACATCTGATACTGAGTGCCCGTTCGTGCATACGATCACGCGGAAAGAATTTCAAGAGTTTCCTTTCAAGCTGAATCAAGGACGCACGATAAGAATTCAAGAATGTGAAGTTTTCCTAAAGGTTTTGCAGCCTCTCGAGGATAAATACAGACGTCTCTGTACCGATCCGCGAGACTCTACTAAACCTGCTCATGACTCGTGAGACCTAGTAACCTAGGCTCTGATACTAACTTGTCACGACCCAAAATCCCAACCCGGTCGTGATGGCGCCTCTTGTGGGGACAACAACAAAACAATACATCTCTTTATAATTACTTAGCAGGAATAAGTCTAATTCGCAGATAATATAATCACAAGTGCGAAGTAAACATGATAGAATAATGGAAACCATCCCGACTGAGCCCGAAATCGGGGTGTCACAAGCCACGAGCATCTAAAGATCTAAATACTAATACAAGACCAGCAATATACAGAATGGAATTTAGAATTAATGAAGAAATACGGTGCCGTGAACGCTGACGGTCACCTTGCTCAGCTACAATAGTATACCTTCAGTCCGCTAATAACCCGCTACCGGGTGAACAGTACCTGCAACTGCACGTGAGTTGCAGGGAGTAAAGTGAGTACTTCCAACTCAGTGGTAATAAGAGTAAATAATAACTGAGCGATAAGAAATCACGTAAGAACACTTCATCATGTTATCTAAGACGGTACAACCCTTTTTGAAAATAGTAATTCCATGAAAATCCTTTATAAAATATCTGACTCAGTTTTTAACCTCTTTTGAAAATAATCTTTTTAACAGTTGCAAAATAATTCCAGCCATCAGTGTCACTATGCATAGAAACCCGGCCCTCGGGAAATATCTTCGTTCCTGGTCAGCCACTCGGGCCCCAACACTCAAGGATCAGATAGCACCAGCAAAAGCAGATAAATATCTCCAGAAATATCACAACAACAAATAATGAACAAATGCATGAATGCAATGCAATGCATATGATGGTACATTCCAGTACCTACTGCGGCGTGCATCCCGAGCCATCCATATTTATTTATCGTCGACGGTGCTCACTGGGGTGTGTACAGACTCCGGAGGGGCTCCTACAGCCCAAGCACAATATCTTGGTCAGTCATTGTTACCTGACCGGTCAGTCATTGTTACCTGACCAATTTATATCATACAGTGCCATTGTTACCACTGTTCAAGTATATCATCCAGTGTCATTGTTACCACTGTTTCAAGTATATCACACAGTGTCATTGTTACCACTGTTTCAAGTATATCACACAGTGTCATTGTTACCACTGTTTCAAGTCACTTTATAATCAGTCTAGAAAATAATATAATAAGCCCCTTGGGCATTTACAAAATCGAAGTTTCCAACCCGAAATGCATTTAAAATATCATTTAAGTTTTCAAAACTTAGAAATACGACTGGGTTTGCAAAACAGCATTTAAAACCTTGGACTGAAGTTAGATGATATGCAAATCATGCTAAGCAGTAATATCAATCCTCGAAGGATTTTACTAGTCGGCACAAGGCCCCAAACATGGCAATCAGCCCAAATTATGATGATAACAAGTAATTTCAGTCAAATACGCAGTAAAATCAACAACCGGAACGGACCAAGTCACAATCCTCAATGGTGCTCTACCCCACGCTCATATTCGGCGTGCAAGTCACCTCAATACAGCACTATGATGTGCAAATCCGGGGTTTCAAACCCTCAAGATATCATTTACAAGTATTACTCACCTTGAACCGGTGAAATCTCTAGCCCACGACGCCTTTAACCATTAAACCGGCCTCCACGCGCGTCAAATCTAACCAAAATCAAAGCGAATACATCACAATATGCTAAGGGAACAATACCCAATCGAAAACAATCGAGAAATGTCGAAATTCACGAAATTTGCAAAACCCGAGCCTCGGGCCCACGTCTCGAAACTTAGAAATTTTTACATCAATACAATCCTTATCTCTCCACGAGTCTATACATACCAAATTCACAAAAATCGGAGTCTATTTGACCCATCAAATCACCATTTTAGAATTTCAATCTCAAGCCCTAATTTCTTATAATTTGGCTATGTTTTCATGGATTTCAAGGATGATTCTTCAAAAAAATCATGTATTTAACTCATAAAACTTACCTCTAATCGATCTCAATTGAAACTCCTTTCAATCCCCATCCAAAAGCTCTCAAAAATGACTGAAAATGGTGCAAAAATGACCCAAAATCGGGTATAAACTCGCTGCCCAGATTTTTCGGAATTACTGTTTACCCGCGCGATTACTGTTCACGCGCGTGGTCACTGTTCACCCGCATGATTAATGTTCACACATGGGTACTGTTCACTGCTGCAGAAAATACAACAGCTTTTTAAGAAATTTGCAGCACAGCCATTTTTCACTAAAATGGCTATAACTCCATCATACGAACTCAAAATTATACGATTCTTTTTCCTATGAGTCACAAATAATAATATGAACACAACCCTTCAATTGAAACTCAATTCGGAGCTCGTTTTCCTAGTTCAATACCCATTTCGCTCGTTAAACAATTAACTCACATTTCGCGTCAAAAACCCAATCGCGACTTGATGAAATTAAACCAAAATTTCCAGATCAGTCCTATAATTCATCATTTAAATTTTGGAAGTCTCGAAATCAAATATGGATCTCTAGAACTAAAAATGAACCTTTAGATCATTACATTTATGCTCAAAACGGCAAAAATCTTCCAAAAATGACCCGTTGGGCATCCGAAACACACCTGAGGCCCCCGGGACCCCGACCAATAACACCAACCAGTCCCAAAATACATTACGGACTTTCTCGAGGCCTCAAATCATATCGAACAATGCTAAAATCATGAATCAACCTCCTATCCAAACTTTATGAACTTTAGAACTTCCAACTTCTATTTCCGATGCCGAAACCTATCAAATCACGTCCGACTGACTTCAAATTTTGCACACAAGTCCAAAATGAAATAACAAAGCTACATCAACTCTCGGAATTCCATTCCGACTCCCGGATCAAAATTTCACGTATCAACCGAAAATCGCCAAAATACTAAATTCACCAGAATAGGCTAACTTCTTCACCGGACCTCCAAAATTACTTTCGATTGCGCTCCTAAGCCTTAAATCATCACTCGGAGCTAACCGAATCATCGGAATTCAATTCCGAGCCCTCTAACTCACAAGTCAACATCCGGTTGACTTTTCCAACTTAAGCCTTCTTAAAAGAGACTAAGTGTCTCATTTCTTATCAAAATCATTCCAAATCAATTCTAACACACCCCATACCGGTAATGAAACATAAGAAAGAAGAAAATGGGAAGAACGGGGTAGTAACTCATGAGACGACGGGTCGGATCGTCATAGTGATGTCGTGTATGATTTTGTGAGGAAGAGTGTAAAAGCATGAAGGATGATGTCGTGCCACATGATGTACCATTTTGTGCCTTTATATGAGTGATTACGTGAGGTAAAAGCACGAAGGGTGATGCTGTGCCAATTATACTGATTTTTATGGTGAGGACGAGAGTAAAAGTACGAAGGGTGATATCGTGCACTTGCCCTTTATTTTCCTGATTTTTACTGGTGATTGAGTTATGGTGTTCTTTACTCTTACTTACTGATTTCCTGTTAATACTTGATTTTATTGTGATGTTATCGATTCCCTAGCACAAATTGTCTGTGATTGTTGTTTGGGTGAGAAAGAGTGTAAGGCACGAAGGGTGATGCCGTGTATTATTTTGGTGAGAGTGTGTTAAAGCACGAAGGGTGATGTCGTGCATTATTTTGGTGAGAGAGTGTTAAAGCACGAAGGGTGATGTCGTGCACTTGTCTTTGAATTTCTTGATTTTTATTGATAACTGAGTTATGGTTTCTCTATATTTAATTGTTGGTTTTCTGTTGATACTTGTTGTACCCCGCAGTATGATCCCCCTTCCTATCTTCAATTGAACTGTGGTGATCCTTATATTTATTTGTTATTCTTCTATTTTTATCCGATGTCCCTGCAGCATGTTTTCCCCCTCCCATCCTTAGTTGTATATTTCTGCTTGTATTGTTCCGCTGTATATGATTTAACTGCACAGATTTATTTTGGTAGTCTGGTCCTAGCCTCGTCACTACTTCGCTGAGGTTAGACGAGGCACTTACCAGCACATGGGGTCGGTTGTGCTGATACTACACTCTGCACTCTTTTGTGCAGATCCTAGTATTTTAAATTTTGGACCGCAGTGAGGTTGTTGCGTTTGGTCCATCAAGCGACCCGAGGTAGTCCTGCATGCGTCTGCAGGCCTTGGCGTCTCCCTCTAGCTATTACTCCTGTTTCTTTCTTGTATTTCCAGAGAAAGTATTGTATTATTTCTTTCAAACCTTTATTTATAGTAATCTTATACAGTCTGTGAAGTTGTGATACTAGTCTTGGGTAGATTGGTTACGGAATAGTATTAGCAATGTTATTAAAACTTGAAATTAAGTCTTCCGCTTGTTAAATTTTGATGATTATAATTGTTAACGAATTTAAAAATGGAAACAAGGCAATTAATTCAGTTGATTGGCATGTCTAGCTTTCACTAGTAGCGCCATCACGACTCTTGAGGGTGGGAAATCCGGGTCGTGGCACGATCTTTTTGTTTGTCCAAATCTAAATAGTAGCGAAAATCAAACATACAAAAAAATATGTAAAAACCGACTACAACTTAACATAATGAAGATATGTGCCTATCTATGGCTATATTTTAATAGTCTGGTTGAGAAAAAAATAAGAATATTCTACAGTTCATCATAAGGATCTCCATCATCTTCTTCTGAATTTGCTCAACTGATTCTCTACATTCTTCCTCTACTTCGTTCTTCATCCCGATTCATAAATTCTTAGATGACCCTTAAATACTTGTAATTTTTATGTGTCCCTAAAATAAAGGGAGAAAAGGAGAAAATATTTTTATGGTTTAAGTAATCACTATGTACCACTTTTATGTGACCCAAAATTAAAGAAGAAAAAAATAGAGAATAGTCTTAGAGTTTAATTAACCATACCTTGATAGAAAATAAAATTGCGATGGAGTATGAGTGTTTCTTAGAATTAGTCTACATAAATAGACATTAAAGAAATACTGTTATGTAGAGTATGTCCGATTAAACACACCTAAAATTGGAACAAAATAAAGAAAAACATTCCTACCATGGGTTCTTAGTAGCTTGTCCACACGATGCAGTGATATTGCGTCATTTTTTGTCCCACCATTGCCTACTCTGCAGGGTAAAAGCTTCACCGAATAAGGATTCTTATAAATGAGATTATTTAGGCATTAAGCAATATATGTATATCTAATAATAACAATGGAGCTGAAAATAGAAAGCCATGAAATCCCCTAACAGATACAAAACTAAGCTAAAGATGAGTCTCTATATATAATGGTGTATTATTGTTTTATGTTTAATGAGGAAGAACTCTTTCAATTCCCTTATTAAGTGATGATGGAGGGTTTTAGTTTTCAAATTGAATGTAAAATTTGTTTAGTCATTCGTTTTAGATATGAAACATTGTGGTAATAAATTGAATCAGTTGAAGAATGTGTACTTTCGTTTTGTGAAACGTTGAAGTAATTATTAGACTTTACTTCTTACAATAAAATAATTAGGAAATAGAAAAAGTGTTGAAAAATTCAAAAAAGGAGAAAAAAGATAAATGTTTTCTTGGCTTGAGAGATGTGCTATCTCACTTTGTTAATGCCCTCCTATATAAAAATTCCAAATGGTGATCATATCAAAATACTGAAATGTTTAATTTCATGGTGCAAAGAAAAGTTACTATGCTTATTATGATGTTGAAAATTATTGCACTAATGAGGTAGTTTTACTTGTTTAGGTTATATTATAAAGTCATTATTTTAATCTTCATATTAACAAGTTGGGTTTGTCTCTAACCACATATACTCCCAAGTCCCAATTATGTATATATTTTTATATAGCATAAAAAACATTTTATTACATTTGAGGATCAAGGACACGTGGAAGACCTATTATGTGAATATATCAAAAATGTAGAACTTGCCAAGCCGGTTGTTTTATTGGTAAGAAGTAGATTTCCATATAAGTTAATAACATATAAAAATATTAGGATCAACTTTTTTGGCTTATATAAATTAAATATTTAGCTAATGTTTGGAGTTTGACAAGTTCAATTTTAAACATGGTCCAAGCCTTGTCTCTTAGTGTCAAATCGAAAACCCTAATAATAACTGGTAAAAACCAGTAAAACTAAGGACCGGTTTGGCAATAGATCTTGTCAAAATAAATTTGGGTATTATTTGGTAAACACATGTTTAACTATAGATTTTGCTTATATTTTGGCAAAATTTCAAAGCCCAAAGCCAGTTCAATTGCTGGTTTTGGGCCAAAATATCACTATTATTTTTTTTTCAAATTGCCTCAAACTTTTGTAGTTTATAAAAAAGCTCACCATTTATTATTTTGTAACAATGTTGCTTCGTTTTGTCGGTCATCTGATAGTGTATCATGTAGTTCATTATAAAAATGATAGTTTTGTACCAAATTTATTTATGTTCAGGATTATAGTTTGCGATAATATAATGAATGTTATTGATAATGGTACTGTTAAATATCTGTGATAGTTTTTGGGAGTTGTGCGTATAAGTCACGTTTCATGTTTTTCCAAAATAAATTTGGAAAATATGTTTTGAAAACTGATGTCCAAACACATTTTCATCTTCAAACCAAACTTCACCCAAATCAAAATAAATTAGGGAATCTATGGGCAAACACCACCTAATACTCCAACTATGTAAACAAGTAAATAAGAACCGCAGAAAATTTTTATTTTGTGTCTCACACAACTAACAATATTTTTTTTGTCTCACAACTGTGTGGTCCCAGAATTTTGTGGGCCCAGATGTGTAAGATATGGGTCCACAAATATGTGAGATAAAAAGAGCCTTCACGCAACTAATATAAGTTGTGTGAGACATAAAATAAAATTACTCAGAACCACATATGGTTTTTTGTATTTTTTCAGACCTACTGTATAATAGTAGAAGCTTTGCAGGGAAGCTGCATACCCGTCTTGTACCCTTGTCTCTCTCAAATGGGGTAAAGGTCTTGATTACACTCTGACTTCACTTTTTTTGTTTATGAAGAGGCAAAAAAGCTCAGTTAGTACGGAGACTAATTGACGTTAAGGAAACAACTCAACTAGGTGGTTTATGAAGAGGCAAAGCGTGATTTATTAAGGATTTTTAAATAAACGTTCAATCAGAAAAGAAAAGGCAAAATAATTTTTTAAAAAGCATTTTATATAAAATGTCAAATTCGCATCGAAAAAAAGAGATTTGTCCTCTCCTATAAACAATAATTGTTTCGTAAAATCTTGTCTAATACTAAGATCTAATCACTAACAATCTAAAATCTAATAAAAAAATAAGTAATAAATTAAGGTTCTATTACAATACGGAACAAAGGGGACAATATACAGGATGGGTAGAAAGAGGCGTGATACTTGGCTTGATTCAGGGAAACTACAAACTATAGGATAGAAAAGAATATATCAATCCTAAGGATTAATTGTGGATCCAAGACAACAATAGAAAGATTTGAGTCTTAGATTTTGATTTAGTTTTCTAGATTTTGTATTTCAAATCTTGTATATCTAGGTAAGTATATACTTAGTCAAAATATTTTGGGACGTTAAGGTAAAATGCGGTTCAAAAGCGCGTTTCATATACTTTGATCACCAAGTTTTTTTCCATGTATTTCGGTATTTTGAGTCCAAAAAAATCACAATTGGGTTCCGGAGTCCGGGTGCGGGGTTGGGGAGGTTAAAATACAATGTTAATGAGATTAAAAGAATTATATTCGTAAATTTTTAAAAATATTTAATATGACAATAATGATTATGCAAGGGATTGGTAGCTGAAGAAGAGTTGTTAGTTCCCCATTTCTAGTCTATATGACACTCACATGGATTGTTTTGACGTCTATTCTTCCATAATTTTCTAAATTTGGAAAAACTAAAATTCATTGAAGAATTCTAAAATTTGAATTCTGATAACATGTTTTAAACAAAAATTAGTTAGTCACTAATTATTTTACAATATTTTGTTATGCTTAGTAAAATTTACTTTGTTACTAAATAAACAAAAGCATTTCCAGGTTTTGCCGTTTTGGTGTGGCGGACTTCGTAAAAAGATATTCAGGGAGTGAGAAAAGAGGTAGTTTCACTTTTACAAAAAGATTGGGCAAAAAATCTCATCATTGTCCGCATCCCAATTTGACAGCTCTTTTTACTGTGTTTCCCCCAGCCACTCTTTCAAATAGGTTTCAGAGTGTAATTTTGTCATCCTCTCCCATAAATTTTACTTAGGCCAAAGATATATACAATCCATTTAACTTTGCACCATTTTTTATTTTGACACTCTATTTCTATCTTGTTACATTTAGCCCTCAAACTCTATTTTATATGTTTTATTTTGGCCTTCCAATTCTATTTCTTATATTCCACTTTAACACAAAAGCTGAAACCAGTGCAAAAAATATAACGCATGTGTATATAAATCTGAGGTATAATAAATATTCAATTAAATGTTTCCACCTGATTTTTTTATCCATGCCAAATGGGTCAATACTAAAATACATGAACCCGACTGTATTTTTTCATCCACTGTTGCCCCATCTTCATTCTCTAAGTTCTAAAGTTTTCATCTGCCGATTTCATGTCTGGCCCGTTTAGATGAAATAAACCCACAAAAATACGGTCGGGTTCAGGTATTTTAGTATTGACCCGTTTGGAATGGCTGAAAAATCAGGTGGTAATATTTAATTGAATATTTATTACACCTCAAATTTGTGTATACACACGCGCTATATTTTTGCAGTGGTTTCAGCTTTTGTGTTAAAGTGAAAGATAAGAAATAGAGTTAGAGGGCCAAAATGAAACATATAAAATAGAGTTGGAGGGCCAAAATGTAATAAAGTAAAAATAGAGTGTCACAAAAAAAATGGTACTAAATTGGATGAATTGTATATGTATTTGGCCTTTCACTTATATAGGTCAATGAAGAATAATTGGATATATTGACACCTACCTCGTCAAAAA
Source organism: Nicotiana tabacum (assembly GCF_000715075.1). Lineage (NCBI taxonomy): Eukaryota > Viridiplantae > Streptophyta > Magnoliopsida > Solanales > Solanaceae > Nicotiana > Nicotiana tabacum. The sequence continues at coordinate 6,755,103 of NC_134086.1, forward strand.
AAGTCCAATAAATTTTTTGAGATAATTTATTAGCCAATGATGAGAAAAAATGTTATTTACTCTTGATGTTCATTTCTCAAACCATATTATTTTGATTATATATGGATTTTAAAATGCTAAGCTTTTACCTTTTGCATTATATTAGCATTGCGGGAAGAAAAGAAAAAAAAAAAGCTAAATAAAAAACGTGATTTTTGTTAAAATTCATGCATTTATATAATGGATATTGGAATATTCATTGGAATAACAATGGCCACGTGTAACAACTTCCTTGAATAAAGAAAACAACTACACTATAAAATACTTATCCCCCATCATTGAGCTTGTCATTTTCTGCATTTTCATACTTGTAATAATTAGTACTGTATATGCATAGGGTTTATTCGATTTTCATCAAAAAAATCAAACCAAATCAACATATAGGTTTGGATTGGTTTGATTTTATCGAATTTTTTGGGTTTTTTTATTACGTAAATATTTTTCAATATTTATTTTGTTAAATTTATAGATAAAGTTTTGGTAACTGAATATATATTTAGTAAAAAGTGAAAAAATTGACAAATATATGATGTTTTAAAATGTTTTTATGGAAGTGATTTTTAGTAACACATTTTAGTTATTTTCTTAGGTGTCTAACAATAAGTTTTGTTGATGTACACTTTCAATGTTAACCAAATTTAGTATTTAAACATAAAAATCAATATGATGCCTAAATAATGATATATTCTATTTAATTTTAAATTATAAGCATAATCTCATTTAAAAAAGCATAATTTCTATAGAAGCTTTAGAAATTAGCATATTGAATATCAGTAATTATTAATTTAGAACATATGGGCTTTGAATTCTATCTCCGTGTCTATTATTTAATCATAATTAAGTGCTAAAACACTATATGCTCACACAAGCACACTTTTATTAATTTCTACTTTGGAGTTGGAATCCTGAAAAAGAGCATAAGAATTCTAATGGTCAAAATTAGTGGTAGCTTTGAGCTTTCTTAAATTGGTGAAAAGGGAATTGAACAACATTCTGAACCTCTTTGTTTTTACCTACAATGAGAAGTGTAGATTAATGGGGGAGATTGCACGTATTAATTTTTGTTTTTTCTCTTTTCCATCAATATATCAACTATCTTGTTTTTAAAAATAGAAGTCACAACTAGTAGAAATAAGTTTTTAAAAATGTATAACACACTTGAACTGTCGTAATATTGATCCTTTGAATAAGCTCTGAGAAAAATACCGACTTAATACAATTATATTGATTTCTTAATTCTTGAAAATACATAGTACCATATCTGCATAATTATGTCTCTTTACTCAAACTCTTAAGAGTAAAAAAGACAAGAAAAGGTGCACTGACACTGAAACCAATGAAATAATAAGTGACATATGCCTAGAGTAGAATAATTTTAAAGGCAAAGAATCTTCAAGAAACCCTAATCAACGTCCTAATGACCAAATTTTACTTTTTATTTGTATCATCATGTTTTTGCCCAAATACTTTGGTGCACGTAGCGGACATGTTTATCCAAAAGGATTCAGATGAAAAATTATATTAATCCCTGTCAAAATTTGGTAACAATTCAGCTTAAAGTTATAACTCTACCCTTAATGAGAAACTTTTATAACCGTACAAATACTCTAGGCCCCATTTAGACTTGTTTAGGACCACAAATTATAAAAGTCTTCATTTTTTCTTAAACTCCGTGCTCAGTCAAACAGGTTCACATAAATTAGAACGGAGGGAGTACCTCATTTTGATTTCTGGTCTACTGGAAATTTAGTTGATGGTATAGCTTCAAAGTTGAATTGATGTACACCCAATTCCACGGACATTGTTGATATAGATGTTTCACTTTTAAAAATATTTTAAATAATAAGTTACATGCATGTTAATAATATTTTACCAAACATTAAAAACAGAGGCGTATGCAGGAATTTTTATAAGCAGTGTCGAAATTTATAAAAAAACTGGAATATAGCTTTGATTGTCATACTTTTAGACAAGAAATAGTCTTAATCTATTGATTTTGTTGATTCTTAAGCAAATATTTACAAAAATAAAATGTCTTAGTTAAGGTTTGAACCTTTGACCTCTTATAGAAATATCAAGCACATTATCAACACACAATTTATGTAAGTGGTGTCATTTTTTTCTACTTAACAGTTTCGTACAATATGAATACATATATTTAATAAAAAATTTCCGACAAAGCAGTGTCGCATGACACCGCTTCGATAAGCGTAAATTCGCCCCTGCTAAAAAGTAGTTCGACGACATACGTAATAGTGTTCTAGTTAATGAGATGCAACTTCTAGCGCACCTCAACTGTTCTCCAAATAAAATTACGCCAAATGCGATCAATAGAATTTGTAATAGAAAGGAAAATTTTAATATATTGCATGACTTGATTTGGGGTGGTATTTAGAGTGGACTTAGCAGAATAGTTCTACCGTCCATGTTCATAAATTTGGTCTTCTGCCCTGCCAATCAGGAGTTCATATTATAAGGATGAATCGAAACCCAGCTTTAGTCATCTTTTTGTGGAAAATATGGAAGCCTAAGTACTTGTCAAATTTTACTGGTTGGTTTAAAGAAAGGGGTATTTTTTTCAATTTAATATTGATGTATAGAGGTTGATATTGTAGTAACACGAGCCATTGTAAGTGTGATGTATCAGAAAAATTTAGCTTTATTAGGGAAATTTCAATTTATAAAGGACCAAAATTTTCAATTTGGGTATGAGGGGTCTAATCTTGTTGACAATGATCTTAATATTAATATTATACGTAGTTGTATTACATAGAATAATAGGCTAGACTTTTTGGTTTAGAATTTTTGGGATTAAACACACTGTTATCTATTAATTTCCTCGGGAATCTTTGCTACCTTAAAACAGTTATAAACAAGATTTTGAACATATATTTTCAACCCCCCCCCCCCCCCCCCGAAGCCAATATTTTGGTAGAAAATGGGGTGAAATATATCCTGTTTCATTTATTGTGTTGAGGTAGCTAATTTCATATAGTTTATCTTTGAGGAGAGATTTGATGGTCAAAAAGAAGAAATAAATAGCTTAAGAGGTAAACTGTAAAAATTGAGGGCTTTTTCACTTTTAGCTTGCACAACTATTTATATTCTCACTTAGTGGAGTCTGGGGAGGGTAGTGTGTACGCATACCTTACCCTTACCCTAGGGTAGAGAGGCTGTTTCCAAATAGACACCCCGGCATCCTTCCCTCCAAAAATTTCCCACCTTGCTCTTGCGGAGACTCGAACTCACAACCTCTCGGTTGGAAGTGAGGGTTGCTTACCATCAGAGCAACCCCTCTTGTCTTATATATAACATATAAAATGTATATAAATAAATAAAAATATACATTTTCGACCATTGTTTTGAAAGCGGCTATACAGTACCAGTCTAAGTTTAGCTGCTCTTATATTTCTAACATTTGAATGTCAAAGCCCGCGCAGTTTTATCCAATCTATTCAATTTGCCCTATATTAACCTGTCGTCTATTTTAGTAGAGATGGATACTTTCAGTCTTCTACTGATAAAAATGCTGGCCACTGATCCTGTTGGAAAGGGCAGCCCAGTACACTTAGCTTCCGCTAAGGGAAAAGGCCGGACCACAAGGGCCTATTGTACGCAACCTTACTCTACAAGAGATTGTTTCAACAACTTGAACTCATAACCTCCTGATCATATAACAACAACTGATCCTCTTGGAAACTGTTCCAAAATGATTTTCCTTTTCTCCATTGTTGTACAACTAATATTATATAGTGATAAGGGCACAAGATATACATAACGTAATAAAAATCTAATAACCAAAACTCATCACAAAAAAGAAAGAGAGAAAATAACTCAATTAACTTATACTCAAGATAATTCAAATCAACAAGGCAGCTGCTCCAACTCCTTTTTATCATGAGCAGGAAGTTCAGGAGCACAATACATCACGTATCTATAGAAACATATACCAAAGCAGAAGCTCAAAACTAAAGCTCTAACTAATAAATCTACGTTCAACATGTAAGCAAGAACCTGCATTACTAATCCCATCATAACATCTATTCCCTTAATATCATATGCTACGCGCAAGAAGTGTGCATAGGTATAGAAATATCCGGTGCAGCTTACTAATAGAGCGAGATACCCATAATTGAACTCCAAAAGGTGATGCAACGCTGCAGCAGTTACCAGAGGAATGGCCTCGATCATAAATTTAGCCTTGGCACCAATTAAACGGAAAGGCATGTCGCGATGCCAATAAACAACAGAGTACAACACATTGATATGAAGTATATAACCACAACCCGGGCAAATCCCGAAGGTAAAAATTAACAGATGATCAGTACCCCCTAACAGCAGGAAGGCAGCGGCCAAGCATCCGAAGGGAATGGTAGTAAAAGCATACCACAAATAGTCATAACCTTCTACGAGAGGCTCTGAAAGAAACACGCACGAGAAGAAAATATTCAGCATCTCAAGGAAAGTTAGGAAAACACAAAACCGAGCACACCAAAACAATGAACAACACTATTAGAACGGTCAACTTTTCACAAAAGATCACCACTTTAAAGTTTAAAAGGAAGCATCTTCTAGTCTCCAAACAATATCAGCAAAGTAAATTGTCGAATTGATCTGCCACCCAAACTTAAAAAACACCGTACAAAGCTAGTCATTTTTTTTTCTGAGCATGGTTAACAAAGAAGTATATAATGAATATAAATCTTATGGCCAAGCGGGAAATGGCAGAACCATGCACCAACTTGATACACTGTTATTACCTTTGCTCAAAGGAAATATCATAAATTTGTGGCAATGTCAATGACAAAGACTCCCGTTAGGATTGGCTTAAAAAGTGGCTTTTCAGCATAAATAGCTTTTAAGCCCAAAAACAATAAGTTGGGGTTGTTCAGCTGATTTTTGTCTTGTTTTAAGCAATTTTTAACTTATTTTAAACAATTTTTAACTTTGTCAAACACTGAAAGAAGCTAAAAAGATCTTAAAAGCTGATTTGACCAGCCTAAAAGCCAATCCAAACACCCTCTATAACATAGTGACTACATTGTCAAACTCAATCATTCCTTAAGTTCAAGCTCCCTTTTATGTGGTAGATTGCTAGCCTCAAACAACCTCATAATTTCAAGTCGAGAAACTCAATCTTTAGGTAAAAAAAGACTTACTACCACCGGTTGAACGACCACCATATATCCCTGGCCGCGTCCATCTAAAATTCTTAAAAGATGAAACCAAGGCCTTCAACTTCTGATACAAAACCATGCAAGTGCGGAGGAACAGGCCACGGGTTGCAGGAGAGGCAGAGAGGGAGAGAACTTGAGAGGAACCGCCCATCCAGCTGCAGATAGATATAAGTCTAATACCAGATTTTATTTACTGATTTATATATATTGCCATCAAACAACAAAGATACGTAAGAGTCAGTAGAAAGGAATAACAGGAGAAGATATGTTGAAGAAGCTGTTAACAAGAAATTCTGCAAAAAAGAATAAATGCGGAAACAAAAGTGGTGTGTGTGTATACACACGTAACTCGAATGGTCATATAGATGATAAGAAATTCACAAGTCAGTCAGGGATTTATGATCTGAAATTAATTTCGAAGGCAAAATAGATTTAAAAAAATATCTTTCTCTATATGTGGTTTATTGTTTTAGACAACAACGACCCAATAAAATCCTACAGGTGGGGTTTGGGTAGAGTAGAACGTACGTAGACCTTACACCTACCCGGAGGAGTAGAGAGGTTGTTTCCGAAAGACCTTCGAGTTAAAATCCCACAAGTGGGGTCTTGGTTTATTGTTTCAGAGACACTGAAATCTCTATTTCTCTTTTTTTAAATATTACAATTTTATATAGCTAAACCAAATACAACAACACAGTATAATCCCACTAGTGGGATCTGGGGAGGGTAGTGTGTACGCAGACCTTACCCCTAGAGCAGAGAGGCTGTTTCCAAATAGACCATCGTCATCCTTCACTCCAAGAACTCCTCACCTTGCTTTTGGGATGACTCGAACTCACAACCTCTTGGTTGAAAGTGGAGTTTCCTTACCCCTCTTGTCCTATAAAGCTAAACCAAATCTTTATATTAAATCTAGTAGTAGCAGAAGATGTAATATACAGTCAATGATTCAACTAATCACTCCAACAGTTTCTTAATTAGATATATATGTGAAAAGTCTTATTTTTTTTGAAAAAAAAAAAAAAACTGAACTTATAAGTTTACAAGTGATGAATTTAATGGTAAGAACCTAAGAGTTAATCCGTCAAATTTAAATCATTGATCCGCCTAGTGCATTCATCCTCGTGAAATCATGGATCCACCTCTGCATAAACAAATTTAGAAAAAACTGAAACCAAAGTTTGGATTTTTTCGATATAAAATGTTCGTTTTAACAGAGATTGCAAAAATAAATTGAATCTAAACTACTAGTACTATATTGAATTAATTACCTGGATGAGACGATCCAAATTCAAAAGGGGTCTAGGGTTAAAAGAGGGGAAACGAAGAAGAAACGGCAAGGCTGTAGTGTTGATTTTTTTTTTGTTTTTCCCTTTTTCCTCGGCAAAGGTGTTTTTACAGCGAACTAAGGAATTAACCGCAACACCAGAAAATTTTTGGTTTAAAATCTAATCATAACAAAAACTAGTAGGACACAATAATAATAATAATGTTACCTTAATCATTAAAAAAACTTGTTTAATGAGAAAATATTAAAATATAACATATGTTATACTTTAGGTTTAACTATATCGTTACCGTAATACTATTGGTTTAAATATACCTCACTTCTGTTAAGTTTGTCCAAGATAGACATCTAATCTTACGTGACAATGACACATAGAATGCCACCTCAACGCCCCTAATCTATATATATAAGACTAAAATTTAAAATAAAATATTTTTTATAGTGGTGATAATAACGATAATAGTGGTGGAGCGAAAGAAAATTTTAGTGTTAGGAAAAAAATAGAAAGGAGGGGTAAAATGAGTTAGGGGTGCTGAGGGGTCAAGCCACGTGACATCCAACTCATCAAATGTCAGTGCCACATAGATTGGATGTTCACTTTGGACAAACTTAACAGAAAATAGGTACATTTCAACAAATAATATAATAATAGGAATATATTTAAATTCAAAGTATAACGAGAGATATATTTAAACATTTTCTGATAGTACAGGAATATATTTGCCCTTTTTCGTATAATCTTCTACCTTCTATAGTAGTATTGACTTAACAGCAAATTCTCAAAACATAAACAACTTATTCATTCTGTTAACTTCTAAGGACAAAAATAGCCAGACTGTATCCTCCATGGTAGGGGCATATCCATGTATTGGAGCATGGGGCATGCGAGCCCATGCTCCTCTAGTTATATTATGTATAATAATAATATTATATTTTTTAAAAATTGCTTATAAGTATATTTACATTCAAGCTCAAAGAGTCTTATGATTCAATGATTACTAGATGCTCCTTTATAAGTGAAGCTAGAGGTTCAATTTTCAGTTTATAGACATGTCTAGCGTCCCTCGTATGTTTTAATTAAGTATTATGTTTTTTTTTTTGTTTTCAAAATCCTCAATTCTGACACATTGAAATTTTTTATCTCCCTTCGTCATCACCAGTGGTGGAGCCACATTCAATTAAGGGGTGCCAATTGACACTCCTTCACCGGAAAATTACATTGTATTGCTAGGTAAATTTTTATTTTATGTATACTAGTAAACATATCCGCATGGTGCACGGATCATTTTAATATAAAAAAGAGCGGAGAGAATTAATAAAAATATAAATGAATTAGACCAAAAAATAAATAAATGAATTTCAACGAGTTATCTCTATAAAATTTTTGTTTGAGAAGTGTGAGCAC